>NW_027013260.1:204485-206985 GCF_036934945.1 Oncorhynchus masou masou | reverse complement strand
CTATGGTGAATATGGTGCTGGTGCTGTGGAATATGGTGCTCTCTATGGTGAATATGGTGCTCTCTATGGTGAACATGGTGCTCTCTATGGTGAATATGGTGCTGGTGCTGTGGAATATGGTGCTCTCTATGGTGAATATGGTGCTCTCTATGGTGAATATGGTGCTCTCTATGGTGAATATGGTGCTCTCTATGGTGAATATGGTGCTCTCTATGGTGAATATGGTGCTCTCTATGGTGAATATGGTGCTGGTGCTGTGGAATATGGTGCTCTCTATGGTGAATATGGTGCTCTCTATGGTGAATATGGTGCTCTCTATGGTGAATATGGTGCTCTCTATGGTGAATATGGTGCTGGTGCTGTGGAATATGGTGCTCTCTATGGTGAATATGGTGCTCTCTATGGTGAATCAAATCAAATCAAATCAAATTTTATTTGTCACATACACATGGTTAGCAGATGTTAATGCGAGTGTAGCGAAATGCTTGTGCTTCTAGTTCCGACAATGCAGTAATAACCAACAAGTAATCTAACTAACAATTCCTAATCTACTGTCTTATACACAGTGTAAGGGGATAAAGAATATGTACATAAGGATATATGAATGAGTGATGGTACAGAGCAGCATAGGCAAGATACAGTAGATGGTATCGAGTACAGTATATACATGTGAGATGAGTATGTAAACAAAGTGGCATAGTTAAATTGGCTAGTGATACATGTATTACATAAGGATGCAGTCGATGATATAGAGTACAGTATATAGGTATGCATATGAGATGAATAATGTAGGGTAAGTAACATTATATAAGGTAGCATTGTTTAAAGTGGCTAGTGATATATTTACAACATTTCCCATCAGTTTCCATTATTAAAGTGGCTGGAGTTGAGTCAGTGTCAGTGTGTTGGCAGCAGCCACTCAATGTTAGTGGTGGCTGTTTAACAGTCTGATGGCCTTGAGATAGAAGCTGTTTTTCAGTCTCTCGGTCCCAGCTTTGATGCACCTGTACTGACCTCGCCTTCTGGATGATAGCGGGGTGAACAGGCAGTGGCTCGGGTGGTAGATGTCCTTGATGATCTTTATGGCCTTCCTGTAACATCGGGTGGTGTAGGTGTCCTGGAGGGCAGGTAGTTTGCCCCCGATGATGCGTTGTGCAGACCTCACTACCCTCTGGAGAGCCTTACGGTTGAGGGCGGAGCAGTTGCCGTACCAGGCGGTGATACAGCCGGCCAGGATGCTCTCGATTGTGCCTCTGTAGAAGTTTGTGAGTGCTTTTGGTGACGAGCCGAATTTCTTCAGCCTCCTGAGGTTGAAGAGGCGCTGCTGCGCCTTCTTCACGATGCTGTCTGTGTGAGTGGACCAATTCAGTTTGTCTGTGATGTGTATGCCGAGGAACTTAAAACTTGCTACTCTCTCCACTACTGTTCCATCGATGTGGATAGGGGGGTGTTCCCTCTGCTGTTTCCTGAAGTCCACAATCATCTCCTTAGTTTTGTTGGTTATTTTCCTGACACCACACTCCGAGGGCCCTCACCTCCGCCCTGTAGGCCGTCTCGTCGTTGTTGGTAATCAAGCCTACCACTGTTGTGTCGTCCGCAAACTTGATGATTGAGTTGGAGGCGTGCGTGCTCTCTATGGAATATGGTGCTGGTGCTGTGGAATATGGTGCTCTCTATGGAATGTGGCGCTCACTATGGGGTATATGACCCACAGTACTGATAGAAGACCGTGGCAGTACAGTGATAGACTTCATGTTCAGTCAGACAGCTTTATTTCTCTGTGGATGGTGCTGTGTAGATGGTGCTGTGTGGATGGTGCTGTGTAGATGGTGCTGTGTGGATGGTGCTGTGTAGATGGTGCTGTGTGGATGGTGCTGTGTGGATGGTGCTGTGTGGATGGTGCTGTGTAGATGGTGCTGTGTGGATGGTGCTGTGTAGGTGGGGCTGTGTGGATGGTGCTGTGTAGATGGTGCTGTGTGGATGGTGCTGTGTAGATGGTGCTGTGTGGATGGTGCTGTGTAGGTGGGGCTGTGTGGATGGTGCTGTGTGGATGGTGCTGTGTGGATGGTGCTGTGTGGATGGTGCTGTGTGGATGGGGCTGTGTGGATGGGGCTGTGTGGATGGTGCTGTGTGGATGGTGCTGTGTGGATGGTGCTGTGTGGATGGTGCTGTGTAGATGGTGCTGTGTGGATGGTGCTGTGTAGATGGTGCTGTGTGGATGGTGCTGTGTAGGTGGGGCTGTGTAGGTGGGGCTGTGTGGATGGTGCTGTGTGGATGGTGCTGTGTGGATGGTGCTGTGTGGATGGTGCTGTGTGGATGATGCTGTGTGGATGGGGCTGTGTGCATGGTGCTGTGTGCATGGTGCTGTGTGGATGGTGCTGTGTGGATGGTGCTGTGTGGATGGTGCTGTGTGGATGGTAACATGTTGATTACAATACTGAACAGATTGTCAATGTAGAGACAGTCAAACTCATGTTGTGATAGATTTAACACATGTTGA
>NW_027013260.1:164485-196985 GCF_036934945.1 Oncorhynchus masou masou | reverse complement strand
AGAGAGAGAGGGAGGGAGAGAGAGAGAGAGAGAGAGAGAGAGAGAGAGAGAGAGAGAGGAGACTGGGAGAGAGAGAGGGAGAGAGAGAGAGGGAGATTGGGAGAGAGAGGGAGACTGGGAGAGAGAGAGGGGGAGACTGGGAGAGAGAGAGGGAGAGAGAGAGAGAGAGAGAGCGAGAGGGAGATTGGGAGAGAGAGAGAGAGGGAGACTGGGAGAGAGAGAGGGAGACTGGGAGAGAGAGAGGGAGACTGGGAGAGAGAGAGAGAGAGAGAGAGAGAGAGAGAGAGAGAGAGAGAGGAGAGGGAGAGGGAGAGGGAGAGGGACTGGGGAGAGAGAGAGGGACTGGGGAGAGAGAGAGGGACTGAGAGAGAGAGAGGGACTGAGAGAGAGAGAGAGGGACTGAGAGAGAGAGAGAGGGACTGAGAGAGAGAGGGAGGGACTGGGAGAGAGAGGGAGGGACTGGGAGAGAGAGGGAGGGACTGGGAGAGAGAGAGAGAGAGAGGGAGGGACTGGGAGAGAGAGGGACTGGGAGAGAGAGAGAGAGAGAGAGAGGGACTGGGGGAGAGAGAGAGAGAGAGAGAGGGACTGGGAGAGAGAGAGAGAGGGAGGGAGAGAGAGAGAGAGAGAGAGGGACTGGGGAGAGAGAGAGAGAGAGAGGGACTGGGAGAGAGAGAGAGAGAGAGGGACTGGGAGAGAGAGGGACTGGGAGAGAGAGACTGGGAGAGAGAGACTGGGGAGAGAGACTGGGAGAGAGAGGGACTGGGAGAGAGAGGGACTGGGAGGAGAGAGAGGGACTGGGAGAGAGAGAGAGGACTGGGAGAGAGGGACTGGGAGAGAGAGAGAGAGGGACTGGGAGAGAGAGAGAGAGAGAGACTGGGGGACTGGGAGAGAGAGAGAGAGAGGGACTGGGAGAGAGAGAGAGAGAGAGGGACTGGGAGAGAGAGAGAGAGAGAGGGAGTGGGAGAGAGAGAGAGAGAGAGGGACTGGGAGAGAGAGAGAGAGAGGGACTGGGAGAGAGAGAGAGAGAGGGACTGGGAGAGGAGAGAGAGGGACTGGGACTGGAGAGAGAGAGGGACTGGGAGAGAGAGAGAGAGGGACTGGGAGAGAGAGACTGGGAGAGAGAGACTGGGAGAGAGAGGGACTGGGAGAGAGAGACTGGGAGAGAGGGACTGGGGAGAGGGACTGGGAGAGAGGGACTGGGAGAGAGAGGACTGGAGAGAGAGGGACTGGGAGAGAGAGAGAGGAGAGAGAGGGACTGGGGAGAGAGAGAGAGAGAGAGGGACTGGGGAGAGAGAGAGAGAGGAGAGGGACTGGGAGAGGGAGAGGGAGAGAGGGACTGGGAGAGAGAGAGAGAGAGGGACTGGGAGAGAGAGAGAGAGAGAGAGAGAGAGGGACTGGGAGAGAGAGAGAGAGAGAGAGGGAGGGACTGTGAGAGAGAGAGAGAGAGAGGGACTGGGAGAGAGAGAGAGAGAGAGGGACTGGGAGAGAGAGAGAGAGAGGGACTGGGGAGAGAGAGAGAGAGAGGGACTGGGGGAGAGAGAGAGAGAGAGGGACTGGGAGAGAGAGAGAGAGAGAGAGAGGGACTGGGAGACTGGGAGAGAGAGAGAGAGAGAGAGGGACTGGGAGAGAGAGAGAGAGAGAGAGGGACTGGGAGAGAGAGAGGGACTGGGAGAGAGAGGGAGAGAGGGAGAGAGAGAGAGAGAGAGAGGGACTGGGGGAGAGAGAGAGAGAGAGGGACTGGGAGAGAGAGAGAGAGAGAGAGGGACTGGGAGAGGGAGAGAGAGGGACTGGGAGAGAGAGAGAGGGACTGGGGGGAGAGAGAGAGAGAGAGAGGGACTGGGAGAGAGAGAGAGAGAGAGGGACTGGGAGAGAGAGAGAGAGAGAGAGGGACTGGGAGAGAGAGAGAGAGAGAGAGAGAGTGGGAGAGAGAGAGAGAGAGAGGGACTGGGAGAGAGAGACTGGGAGAGAGAGACTGGGAGAGAGAGACTGGAGAGAGAGGGAGAGAGAGGGACTGGGAGAGAGAGGGACTGGGAGAGAGAGACTGGGGAGAGAGAGACTGGGAGAGGGACTGGGAGAGAGAGGAGGGAGAGAGAGGGACTGGGAGAGAGGAGAGAGAGAGAGAGAGAGAGAGAGAGGGACTGGGAGAGAGAGAGAGAGAGAGAGAGGGACTGGGAGAGAGAGAGAGAGACTGGGAGAGAGAGAGACTGGGAGAGAGAGAGAGAGAGAGGGACTGGGAGGAGAGAGAGAGAGAGAGAGGGACTGGGAGAGAGAGGGACTGGGAGAGAGAGACTGGGAGAGAGAGACTGGGAGAGAGAGACTGGGAGAGAGAGGGACTGGGAGAGAGAGGGACTGGGAGAGAGAGGGACTGGGAGAGAGAGAGAGAGAGAGAGAGGGACTGGGAGAGAGAGAGAGAGAGAGAGGGACTGGGAGAGAGAGAGAGAGAGAGAGGGACTGGGAGAGAGAGAGAGAGAGGGACTGGGAGGGGAGAGAGAGAGAGAGAGAGAGGGACTGGGAGAGAGAGAGAGAGAGAGAGGGACTGGGAGAGAGAGGGACTGGGAGAGAGAGGGACTGGGAGAGAGAGGGACTGGGAGAGAGAGACTGGGAGAGAGAGACTGGGAGAGAGATGGACTGGGAGAGAGAGGGACTGGGAGAGAGAGGGACTGGGAGAGAGAGGGACTGGGAGAGAGAGGGACTGGGAGAGAGAGGGACTGGGAGAGAGAGGGACTGGGAGAGAGAGACACTGGGTGAGAGAGACACTGGGAGAGAGAGACACTGGGAGAGAGAGACACTGGGAGAGAGAGGGACTGTGAGAGAGAGACACTGGGAGAGAGAGGGACTGGGAGGGAGGAGAGAGAGAGAGAGAGGGACTGGGGAGAGAGAGAGAGAGAGAGAGGGACTGGGGAGAGAGAGAGAGAGAGAGGGACTGGGGAGAGAGAGAGAGAGAGAGAGGGACTGGGAGAGAGAGAGAGAGAGAGAGAGAGAGAGAGGGAGACTGGGAGAGAGAGAGGGAGACTGGGAGAGGGAGACTGGGAGAGAGAGAGGGAGACTGGGAGAGAGAGAGAGAGGGAGACTGGGAGAGAGAGAGGGAGACTGGAGAGAGAGAGAGAGAGAGAGACTGGGAGAGAGAGAGAGAGAGAGAGGGACTGGGAGAGAGAGAGAGAGGGAGGGACTGGGAGAGAGAGAGAGACTGGGAGAGAGAGAGACTGGGAGAGAGAGAGAGAGACTGGGAGAGAGAGAGAGAGACTGGGAGAGAGAGAGAGAGACTGGGAGAGAGAGAGAGAGACTGGGAGAGAGGGACTGGGAGAGAGAGAGGGACTGGGAGAGAGAGGGACTGGGAGAGAGAGAGACTGGGAGAGAGAGAGAGACTGGGAGAGAGAGAGAGAGACTGGGAGAGAGAGAGAGAGAGAGACTGGGAGAGAGAGAGAGAGAGAGAGGGACTGGGAGAGAGAGAGAGAGGGACTGGGAGAGAGAGAGAGACAGGAGGAGAGAGAGACTGGGGAGAGAGGAGAGAGAGAGAGACTGGGAGAGAGAGAGAGACTGGGAGAGAGAGAGAGAGACTGGGAGAGAGAGAGAGAGACTGGGAGAGGAGAGAGAGACTGGGAGAGAGAGAGAGACTGGGAGAGAGGGACTGGGAGAGAGAGAGGGACTGGGAGAGAGAGGGACTGGGAGAGAGAGAGACTGGGAGAGAGAGAGAGACTGGGAGAGAGAGAGAGACTGGGGAGAGAGAGAGAGACTGGGGGAGAGAGAGAGAGAGAGAGAGGAGAGAGGGACTGGGAGAGAGGGACTGGGAGAGAGAGAGAGAGACTGGGAGAGAGAGAGAGAGAGGGAGAGGGACTGGGAGAGAGGGACTGGGAGAGAGAGGGACTGGGAGAGAGAGGGACTGGGAGAGAGAGAGGGAGACTGGGAGAGAGAGAGGGAGACTGGGAGAGAGAGAGAGAGACTGGGAGAGAGAGAGAGAGACTGGGGAGAGAGAGAGAGACTGGGGAGAGAGAGAGAGAGAGAGAGAGAGGGACTGGGAGAGAGGGAGAGAGACTGGGAGAGAGAGAGAGACTGGGAGAGAGACTGGGAGAGAGACTGGAGAGAGAGGGACTGGGAGAGAGAGAGGGACTGGGAGAGAGAGAGGGAGACTGTGAGAGAGAGAGGGAGACTGGGAGAGAGAGAGAGAGACTGGGAGAGAGAGAGAGAGACTGGGAGAGAGAGAGAGAGAGAGAGAGGGACTGGGAGAGAGGGACTGGGAGAGAGAGAGAGAGACTGGGAGAGAGAGAGGGACTGGGAGAGAGGGACTGGGAGAGAGAGAGGGACTGGGAGAGAGGGACTGGGAGAGAGAGAGGGAATGGGAGAGAGAGGGACTGGGAGAGAGAGGGACTGGGAGAGAGAGGGACTGGGAGAGAGAGAGACTGGGAGAGAGAGGGACTGGGAGAGAGAGGGACTGGGAGAGAGAGACTGGGAGAGAGAGGGACTGGGAGAGAGAGACTGGGAGAGAGAGGGACTGGGAGAGAGAGAGAGAGAGAGAGAGGGACTGGGAGAGAGAGACTGGGAGAGAAAGAGGTAGAGTGGGACTGGGAGAGGGAGAGAGAGAGAGAGAGAGAGAGAGAGAGAGAGAGAGGGAGAGAGAGAGAGAGGGACTGGGAGAGAGAGAGAGAGAGAGGGACTGGGAGAGAGGGACTGGGAGAGAGAGACTGGGAGAGAGAGGGACTGGGAGAGAGAGGGACTGGGAGAGAGAGAGGGAGAGAGAGAGAGAGAGGGACTGGGAGAGAGGGACTGGGAGAGAGGGACTGGGAGAGAGAGACTGGGAGAGAGAGGGACTGGGAGAGAGAGACTGGGAGAGAGAGGGACTGGGAGAGAGAGAGAGAGAGAGAGAGAGAGAGAGAGAGAGAGGGGGAGACTGGGAGAGAGAGAGAGGGGAGAGGAGAGAGAGAGAGAGAGAGAGAGAGAGAGAGAGAGAGAGAGAGAGAGAGAGAGAGAGACTGGGAGAGAGAGAGAGCAACGTAGAACACCAAATAATGCATGCAGAGCAGAATTAGGCCGATACCCACTAATTATCAAAATCCAGAAAAGAGCAGTTAAATTCTATAACCACCTAAAAGAAAGCGATTCCCAAACCTTCCACAACAAAGCCATCACCTACAGAGAGATGAACCTGGAGAAGAGTCCCCTAAGCAAGCTGGTCCTGGGGCTCTGTTCACAAACACACCCTACAGAGCCCCATGACAGCAGCACAATTAGACCCAACCAAATCATGAGAAAACAAAAAGATAATTACTTGACACATTGGAAAGAATTAACAAAAAAACAGAGCAAACTAGAATGCTATTTGGCCCTACACAGAGAGTACACAGCGGCAGAATACCTGACCACTGTGACTGACCCAAAATTAAGGAAAGCTTTGACTATGTACAGACTCAGCGAGCATAGCCTTGCTATTGAGAAAGGCCGCCGTAGGCAGACATGGCTCTCAAGAGAAGACAGGCTATGTGCTCACTGCCCACAAAATGAGGTGGAAACTGAGCTGCACTTCCTAACCTCCTGCCCAATGTATGACCATATTAGAGAGACATATTTCCCTCAGATTACACAGATCCACAAAGAATTCGAAAACAAATCCAATTTTGAAAAACTCCCATATCTACTGGGTGAAATTCCACAGTGTGCCATCAGAGCAGCAAGATTTGTGACCT
Source organism: Oncorhynchus masou masou (assembly GCF_036934945.1). Taxonomy (NCBI): domain Eukaryota; kingdom Metazoa; phylum Chordata; class Actinopteri; order Salmoniformes; family Salmonidae; genus Oncorhynchus; species Oncorhynchus masou. Next base: position 191,307 of record NW_027013260.1, on the reverse strand, counting down.
GTTGCCACGAGAAAAGGGCAACCAGTGAAGAACACGCACCATTGTAAATACAACACATATCTATGCTTATTTATTTTATCTTGTGTCCTTTACCATTTGCACATTGTAAAAACACTGTATATATATATATAATATGACATTTGAAATGTCTTTATTGTTTTGAAACTTCTGTATGTGTGATGTCTACTGTTAATTTTTATTGTTTATTTCACTTTATATATTATATACCTTACTTGCTTTGGCAATGTTAACACATGTTTCCCATGCCAATAAAGCCCCTTGAATTGAATTGAATTGAGAGAGAGGGAGAGAGAGAGAGAGGGACTGGGAGAGAGAGAGAGAGAGAGAGGGACTGGGAGAGAGGGACTGGGAGAGAGAGACTGGGAGAGAGAGACTGGGAGAGAGGGACTGGGGAGAGAGAGAGAGAGAGAGAGAGAGAGAGAGAGAGGACTGGGAGAGAGAGAGAGAGAGAGAGAGGGACTGGGAGAGAGAGACTGGGAGAGAGAGGGACTGGGAGAGAGAGAGAGAGAGAGAGAGAGAGAGAGGGGGAGACAGGGAGAGAGAGAGAGAGAGAGAGAGAGAGAGAGGGGGAGACTGGAGAGAGAGAGAGAGAGAGAGAGAGAGAGAGAGAGAGAGAGAGACTGGGAGACTGGAGAGAGAGAGAGAGAGGGGAGACTGGGAGAGAGAGAGAGAGAGAGAGAGAGAGAGGGGGAGACTGGAGAGAGAGAGAGAGAGAGAGAGAGAGAGAGAGAGAGAGAGGGACTGGGGGAGAGGAGAGAGAGAGAGGGACTGGGAGAGAGAGACTGGGAGAGAGAGGGACTGGGAGAGAGAGAGAGAGAGAGAGAGAGAGAGAGAGGAGGGGGAGACTGGGAGAGAGAGAGAGAGAGAGAGAGAGAGAGAGAGAGAGAGAGAGAGAGAGAGGGAGACTGGGAGAGAGAGAGAGAGAGAGAGAGAGAGAGGGGGAGACTGGGGGAGAGAGAGAGAGAGAGAGAGAGAGAGAGAGAGAGAGAGAGAGAGGGAGACTGGGAGAGAGAGAGAGAGAGAGAGAGAGAGAGAGAGAGAGAGAGAGAGAGAGAGAGAGAGAGAGAGAGGGACTGGGAGAGAGAGAGAGAGAGAGAGAGAGGGACTGGGAGAGAGGGACTGGGAGAGAGAGACTGGGAGAGAGAGGGACTGGGAGAGAAAGAGGGAGAGTGGGACTGGGAGAGAGAGAGAGAGAGAGAGAGAGAGAGAGAGAGAGAGAGAGTTGAGTACACATCTGCCTCTAAGCCTGAATTCCAACATGTTTGGGCAATGTCCACATCCGATGTTCTGCTGCCTGTGATCCTGTCTGTGTGTTCCTCATCTGTGGCTTGACAGACTACGGAACTCTGGGTGAAGATTTAACACCCAGTTTGTTCATGTACAGACAGGAGATTAGATTATGTACGAACACAGTCCAGAGATGTTGTTTCCTCAGGGATCAGCGATAGGATATTTGTGCGTTAGAATTTATACCAATATAAGTATTTTATTTGTGGATGGACAGTGACAGTCAGAAGCTAGAGAGAGACAGATATATATTTGATTTATTTTTTGTTTAATATCTATTTCACTTGATTTGTCATGTTTCCCATGCCAATAAAGCCCTTGAATTGAATTGAATTGAAATTAATTGAATTGACAGATATTGAGGGGGACAGAGAGTAGGGGCTGAGGTGGGATTCGTAACCCTGTCACCAGTGGGTGTGGTCCATATGTGGTCCAGATTTGGCTGCGTTAACACTACACCGTAGCAGAGTATTCTGTATGATCTGTGTGTGTTAGGATAGTATATTGTATTCTATTGTAGTATATTGTATTCTATTGAATTCTATTGTATTCTATTGTAGTCTATTGTATTATATTGAATTCTATTGTATTCTATTGTAGTCTATTGTATTATATTGAATTCTATTGTATTCTATTGTAGTCTATTGTATTATATTGAATTCTATTGTATTCTATTGTATTATATTGTATTATATTGAATTCTATTGTAGTCTATTGTATTTCATTTGAATGATGACACACATTACAGTAGGCCTATGCTGTGTTAGTTCTGCCTCAGTACTCTGACACTAAGATTACTGTCCACTCATACACAGTGCCTTGCGAAAGTATTCGGCCCCCTGGAACTTTGCGACCTTTTGCCACATTTCAGGCTTCAAACATAAAGATATAAAACTGTATTTTTTTGTGAAGAATCAACAACAAGTGGGACACAATCATGAAGTTGAATGACATTTATTGAATATTTCAAACTTTTTTAACAAATCAAAAACTGAAAAATTGGGCGTGCAAAATTATTCAGGCCCCTTAAGTTAATACTTTGTAGCGCCACCTTTTGCTGCGATTACAGCTGTAAGTCGCTTGGGGTATGTCTCTATCAGTTTTGCACATCGAGAGACTGAATTTGTTTCCCATTCCTCCTTGCAAAACAGCTCGAGCTCAGTGAGGTTGGATGGAGAGCATTTGTGAACAGCAGTTTTCAGTTCTTTCCACAGATTCTCGATTTGATTCAGGTCTGGACTTTATCCAATAAATGTCGTTCCACTTCATGATTGTGTCCCACTTGTTGTTGATTCTTCACAAAAAAATACAGTTTTATATCTTTATGTTTGAAGCCTGAAATGTGGCAAAAGGTCGCAAAGTTCAAGGGGGCCGAATACTTTCGCAAGGCACTGTAAATACACAGTCTACCCTACAGCTACAGGCTATATAAATACACAGTCTACCCTACAGCTACAGACTATATAAATACACAGTCTACAGACTATATAAATACACAGTCTACCCTACAGCTACAGACTATATAAATACACAGTCTACAGGCTATATAAATACACAGTCTACAGACTATATAAATACACAGTCTACAGGCTATATAAATACACAGTCTACAGACTATATAAATACACAGTCTACAGACTATATAAATACACAGTCTACCCTACAGCTACAGACTATATAAATACACAGTCTACCCTACAGCTACAGACTATATAAATACACAGTCTACCCTACAGCTACAGACTATATAAATACACAGTCTACAGACTATATAAATACACAGTCTACCCTACAGCTACAGACTATATAAATACACAGTCTACAGACTATATAAATACACAGTCTACCCAACAGCTACAGACTATATAAATACACAGTCTACAGACTATATAAATACACAGTCTACCCTACAGCTACAGACTATATAAATACACAGTCTACAGACTATATAAATACACAGTCTACCCTACAGCTACAGACTATATAAATACACAGTCTACAGACTATATAAATACACAGTCTACCCTACAGCTACAGACTATATAAATACACAGTCTACAGACTATATAAATACACAGTCTACCCTACAGCTACAGACTATATAAATACACAGTCTACAGACTATATAAATACACAGTCTACCCTACAGCTACAGACTATATAAATACACAGTCTACAGACTATATAAATACACAGTCTACAGGCTATATAAATACACAGTCTACCCTACAGCTATAGGCTATATAAATACACAGTCTACAGACTATATAAATACACAGTCTACCCAACAGCTACAGACTATATAAATACACAGTCTACAGACTATATAAATACACAGTCTACCCAACAGCTACAGACTATATAAATACACAGTCTACAGACTATATAAATACACAGTCTACACAACAGCTACAGACTATATAAATACACAGTCTACAGACTATATAAATACACAGTCTACCCTACAGCTACAGACTATATAAATACACAGTCTACAGACTATATAAATACACAGTCTACCCTACAGCTACAGACTATATAAATACACAGTCTACAGGCTATATAAATACACAGTCTACCCTACAGCTACAGACTATATAAATACACAGTCTACAGACTATATAAATACACAGTCTACCCAACAGCTACATACTATATAAATACACAGTCTACAGACTATATAAATACACAGTCTACCCTACAGCTACAGACTATATAAATACACAGTCGACAGGCTATATAAATACACAGTCTACCCTACAGCTACAGACTATATAAATACACAGTCTACCCTACAGCTACAGACTATATAAATACACAGTCTACAGACTATATAAATACACAGTCTACCCTACAGCTACAGGCTATATAAATACACAGTCTACCCTACAGCTACAGACTATATAAATACACAGTCTACCCTACAGCTACAGGCTATATAAATACACAGTCTACAGACTATATAAATACACAGTCTACCCTACAGCTACAGGCTATATAAATACACAGTCTACAGGCTATATAAATACACAGTCTACCCTACATCTACAGACTATATAAATACACAGTCTACAGACTATATAAATACACAGTCTACCCTACAGCTACAGACTATATAAATACACAGTCTACAGACTATATAAATACACAGTCTACCCTACAGCTACAGACTATATAAATACACAGTCTACAGACTATATAAATACACAGTCTACCCTACAGCTACAGACTATATAAATACACAGTCTACCCTACAACCGTTCTGTCACCTCTGTGTTCTGTGTCAGTGTCCCCTCTCTCTGATAGATTTTAAAGGGTGTGTATTCTGTGTCAGTGTCACCTCTCTCTGATATATTTTAAAGGGTCTGTGTTCTGTGTCCCCTCTCTCTGATATATTTTAAAGGGTCTGTGTTCTGTGTCAGTGTCACCTCTCTCTGATATATTTTAAAGGGACTGTGTTCTGTGTCAGTGTCCCCTCTCTCTGATATATTTTAAAGGGTCTGTGTTCTGTCCCCTCTCTCTGATATATTTTAAAGGGTCTGTGTTCTGTGTCAGTGTCACCTCTCTCTGATATATTTTAAAGGGTCTGTGTTCTGTCCCCTCTCTCTGATAGATTTTAAAGGGTATGTGTTCTGTGTCAGTGTCACCTCTCTCTGATATATTTTAAAGGGTCTGTGTTCTGTGTCAGTGTCACCTCTCTCTGATATATTTTAAAGGGTCTGTGTTCTGTCCCCTCTCTCTGATAGATTTTAAAGGGCCTGTGTTCTGTGTCAGTGTCCCCTCTCTCTGATATATTTTAAAGGGTCTGTGTTCTGTGTCACCTCTCTCTGATATATTTTAAAGGGTCTGTGTTCTGTGTCAGTGTCACCTCTCTCTGATATATTTTAAAGGGCCTGTGTTCTGTGTCAGTGTCACCTCTCTCTGATAGATTTTAAAGGGTCTGTGTTCTGTGTCAGTGTCCCTCTCTCTGATATATTTTAAAGGGTCTGTGTTCTGTGTCAGTGTCCCTCTCTCTGATATATTTTAAAGGGTCTGTGTTCTGTGTCAGTGTCCCTCTCTCTGATATATTTTAAAGGGTCTGTGTTCTGTGTTCAGTGTCCCCTCTCTCTGATATATTTTAAAGGGACTGTGTTCTGTGTCAGTGTCCCCTCTCTCTGATATATTTTAAAGGGCCTGTGTTCTGTGTCAGTGTCCCCTCTCTCTGATATATTTTAAAGGGTCTGTGTTCTGTGTCAGTGTCCCTCTCTCTGATATATTTTAAAGGGTCTGTGTTCTGTGTCCCCTCTCTCTGATATATTTTAAAGGGCCTGTGTTCTGTGTCAGTGTCACCTCTCTCTGATATATTTTAAAGGGCCTGTGTTCTGTGTCAGTGTCACCTCTCTGATATATTTTAAAGGGTCTGTGTTCTGTGTTCAGTGTCCCCTCTCTCTGATATATTTTAAAGGGCCTGTGTTCTGTGTCAGTGTCACCTCTCTGATAGATGTTGTCTAAGTCATAGAGAGCCTTTCAGGTGCGCCATGTTTTCTTCCCACTGCCCTGACGATCTCTTGCGTTTTATATTCCCATGCAGGATGCTTCAGAACAACCAGCTACGACGGGTTCCGGGCGAAGCCCTTCAGAACCTCAGGAACCTCCAGTCTCTGTGAGTCGATCTTCTCCCTCCTCTACCATCGCTGCTGCCTGGTCGAAATTAAAGAAGCTCTTTTTTTCCAATAGGAATGAGCCTCTCTTCTCACTACCTTTCTCCTCACTCTCTCTCGCTCTCTCTTTCTCTTTCTCTCTCTCTCTCTCTCTCTCTCTCTCTCTCTCTCGCTCTCTCTCTTTCTCTCTCTCTCTCTGTCTCTCGCTCTCTCTCTCTTAATTCAATTTAAGGGCTTTATTGGCATGGTAAACATGTTAACATTGCCAACACAAGTGAAATAGATAATAACAAAAGTGAAATTAACAATAAAAAATGAACAGTAAATATTCACAAATCGTGCTGCTGTGATTACACACTGTGGTAATTCTTTGTGGGTCTGTGCAATCTGAGCAAAATATGTCTCTCTAATATGGTCATACATTTGGCAGGAGGTTATGAAGTGCAGCTCAGTTTCCATTTCAATTTGTGGGCAGTGAGCACATAGCCTGTCCTCTCTTGAGAGCCAGGTCTGCCTAAAGTGGCCTTTCTCAATAGCAAGGCTATGCTCACTGAGTCTGTACATAGTCAAAGCTTTCCTTAAGTTTGGGTCAGTCACACTTGTCAGGTATTCTGCCGCTGTGTACTCTCTGTTTAGGGCCAAATAGCATTCCAGTTTGCTCAGTTTTTTTGTTAATTCTATCTAATGTGTCAAGTAATTTTCTTTTTGTTTTCTCATGATTTGGTTGGGTCTAATTGTGTTGCTGTCCTGGGTAGAGGTCGACCGATTGTAACGGCTTTCGTCTGGTGGAAGAGAGTCGGACCAAAATGCAGCGTGGTATTTTTGAGACATGTTTAATGACGATGAAAAAACGAACAATACAAAAACAACAAACGGAACGTGAAAACCTATACAGCCTATCTGGTGACAACAAACACAGAGACAGGAACAATCACCCACGAAACACTCAAAGAATATGGCTGCCTAAATATGGTTCCCAATCAGAGACAACGATAATCACCTGACTCTGATTGAGAACCACTCCAGACAGCCATAGACTTTGCTAGATAACCCCACTAAGCCACACACCCAACACCCCACAAAACCCCAAGACAAAACACACCACAATAAACCCATGTCACACCCTGGCCTGACCAAATAAATGAAGACAAACACAATATATTACGACCAGGGCGTGACACCGATTATGATTTTTCAACGCCGATACCGATACCGATTATTGGAGGACCAAAAAAAGCTGATACCGATTAATCGGCCGATTTAAAAAATAATGTATTTGTTATAATGACAATTACAACAATACTGAATGAACACTTATTTTTTACCTTAATATAATACATCAATAAAATCTATTTAGCCTCAAATAAATAATGAAACATGTTCAATTTGGTTTAAATAATCCAAAAACAAAGTGTTGGAGAAGAAAGTAAAAGTGCAATATGTGCTATGTAAGAAAGCTAACGTTTCAGTTCCTTGCTCAGAACATGAGAACATATGAATGCTGGTGGTTCCTTTTAACATGAGACTTCAGTATTCCCAGGTAAGAAATTTTAGGTTGTAGTTATTATAGGACTATTTCTCTCTATACCATTTGAATTTCATATACCTTTGACTATTGAATGCCAGTGTAACAGTATAGCTTCCGTCCCTCTCCTCGCTCCTACCTGGGCTCGAACCAGAGACACAACGACAACAGCCACCCTCGAAGCAGCGTTACCCATGCAGAGCAAGGGGAACAACCACTCCCAAGTCTCAGAGCGAGTGACATTTTAAACGCTATTAGCGCGCACCCCGCTAACTAGCTAGCCACTTCACATCAGTTACACCAGCCTCATCTCGGGAGTTGATAGGCTTGAAGTCATAAACAGTTGCTGGCAAACGCGGGAAAGTGCTGTTTGAATGAATGCTTACGAGCTGCTGCCTACCACCGCTCAGGCAGACTGCTCTATCACATCATACACTTAGTTATAACATAATAACACACAGAAATACGAGCCTTTGGTCATTAATATGGTCGAATCCGGAAACTATCATCTCGAAAACAAGACGTTTATTCTTTCTGTGAAATACGGAACCGTTCTGTATTTTATCTAACGGGTGGCATCCATAAGTCTAAATATTCCTGTTACATTGTACAACCTTCAATGTTATGTCATAATTATGTAAAATTCTGGCAAATTAGTTCGCAATGAGCCAGGCTGCCCAAACTGTTGCATATACACTGACTCTGCGTGCAATGAATGCAAGAGAAGTGACACAATTTCACATTGCCTGCTAACCTGGATTTATTTTAGCTAAATATGCAGGTTTAAAAATATATACTTCTGTGTATTGATTTTAAGAAAGGCATTGATGTTCATGGTTAGGTACATATTGGAGCAACGATACGCACTGCATCGATTATATGCAATGAGGGACACGCTAGATAAACTAGTAATATCATCAACCATGTGTAGTTAACTAGTGATTATGATTGATTGTTTTTATAAGATAAGTTTAATGCTAGCTAGCAACTTACCTTGGCTTACTGCATTTGCGTAACAGGCAGTCTCCTCGTGGAGTGCAATGTAATCAGGTGGTTAGAGCGTTGGACTAATTTACTGTAAGATTGCAAGATTGGATCCCCCGAACTGACAATGTGAAAATCTGTCGTTCTGCCCCTGAACGAGGCAGTTAACCCACTGTTCCAAGGCCGTCATTGAAAGTAAGAATGTGTTCTTAATAAAAAATACAAAATAGGCCAAATCGGTGTCCAAAAATACATATTTGTTATGAAAACTTGAAATCGGCCCTAAATAATCGGCCATTCCGATTAATCGGTCGACATCTAGTCCGGGGTGTGTCTGTGTTTGTGAACAGAGCCCCAGGACCAGCTTGCTTAGGGGACTCATCATCAGATCCATCTCTCTGTATGTGATGGCTTTGTTATGGAAGGTTTGGGAATCGCTTCCTTTTCGGTGGTTGTAGAATATAACGGCTCTTTTCTGGATTTTGATAATTAGCAGGTATCGGCCTAATTCTGCTCTGCATGCATTATTTGGTGTGTTATGTTGTACACAGAGGACACTTTTGTAGATTTCTTCATGCAGAGTCTCAATTTGGTGTTTGTACCATTTTGTGAATTCTTGGTTGCTGAGCGGACCCCAGACCTCACAACCATAAAGGGCAATGGGTTCTATAACTATTTTTATACAGATCCTAATTCTCTCTCTCTCTACCTTTCTCACTCTCTCTCTCTCTCTGTCTCTCTCTCTACCTTTCTCCTCTCTCTCTCTCTACCTTTCTCACTCTCTCTCTCTCTGTCTCTCTCTCTCTCTACCTTTCTTCTCTCTCTAACTTTCTTCTCTCTCTCTATCTTTCTTCTCTCTCTCTACCTTTCTTCTCTCTCTCTACCTTTCTCACTCTCTCTGTCTCTCTCTCTCTACCTTTCTCCTCTCTCTCTACCTTTCTCACTCTCTCTCTCTCTCTGTCTCTCTCTCTCTACCTTTCTTCTCTCTCTCTACCTTTCTTCTCTCTCTCTCTACCTTTCTCCTCTCTCTCTCTCTCTACCTTTCTCCTCACTCTCTCTACCTTTCTTCTCTCTCTCTATCTTTCTTCTCTCTCTCTAAATTTCTTCTCTCTCTCTACCTTTCTTCTCTCTCTGTCTTTCTTCTCTCTCTCTACCTTTCTTCTCTCTCTACCTTTCTTCTCTCTCTCTACCTTTCTTCTCTCTCTCTCTCCATCCCCTGTCTATCCTTGACCTTTTCCTTCTGCCTTTAAAGAAATCTCCAGGCAACTAGAGGCCATCTCCACTTTTGGTTTCAGCAACAATTACTGTGTTTTTTATCAGGCTCTTACTCTCTCTCTCTCTCCATAAGTGGCCTGGACTTTTAATTACCATATGAAATGGGGCTGGGAGAATGAAACGGGGACTGATGGGGGTGGAGGGGTGGGAGGTGTGTGTGTGTGTGTGTGTGTGTGTGTGTGTGTGTGTGTGTGTGTGTGTGTGTGTGTGTGTGTGTGTGTGTGTGTGTGTGTGTGTGTGTGTGTGTGTGTGTGTGTGTGTGTGTGTGTGTGAAATGGGTGGAGGGGTACAGAGAGAGTTGGAATGGAGAGTCTAAATCAATGTGGGCCCATAGAGAGAGCCTTACCTTTGATCAGCGGAGAAAGAAGAGACGAAGAAGAGGGGAGATGAGAAGGAGATAGGAAGGAGAGGAGGGGGAAGGAGAACTGAATGCAGATTGTCTTTCACTGGAGTCCCTTCTCTTATCTTTACCTCCCTCCTCCTCTCTCCTTCCTCCTCCTCTCTCCTTCCCCTTGCTCTCTCCTTCCTCCTCCTCTCTCTTTCCCCCTCCTCTCCTTCCTCCTCCTCTTTCATTTCCCCTCCTCTCTCCTTTCTCCTCCTCTCCCTCCTCCTCTCTCCTTTCCCCCTCTCTCCTTTCCTCTTCTCTCTCCTTTCCCCTCCTCTCTCCCTTCTCTCCTCCTCTCTCCTTTCTCCTCCTCTCTCCTTTCTCCTCCTCTCTCCTTCCTCCTCCTCTCTACTTCCACCTCCTCTCTCCATCCCTTCTACTCTAATTTCTCCTCCTCTCTCCTTCCTCCTCCCCTCCCCTCTCTTTCCTCCTCCTCTCTACTTCCTCCTCCTCTCTCCATCCCTCCTACTCTCCTTTCTCCTCCTCTCTCCTTTCTCCTCCTCTCCCTCCTCCTCTCTCCTTTCCCCCCTCTCTCCTTTCCTCCCATCTCTCCTTTCCCCTCCTCTCTCCCTTCTCTCCTCCTCTCTCCTTTCTCCTCCTCTCTCCTTCCCCCTCCTCTCCCCTTCCCCCTCATCTCTCCTTCCTCCTCCTCTCTCCTTCCACCTCCTCTCTCCATCCCTTCTACTCTCCTTTCTCCTCCTCTCTCCTTCCTCCTCCCCTCCCCTCTCCTTCCTCCTCCTCTCTACTTCCACCTCCTCTCTCCATCCCTTCTACTCTCCTTTCTCCTCCTCTCTCCTTCCTCCTCCCCTCCGCTCTCCTTTCTCCTCCTCTCTACTTCCTCCTCCTCTCTCCATCCCTCCTACTCTCCTTTCTCCTTCTCTCTCCTTTCCTCTCCTCTCTCCTTTCCCCTCCTCTCTCCCTTCTCTCCTCCTCTCTCCTTTCTCCTCCTCTCTCCTTTCTCCTCTTCTCTCCTTCCTCCTCCTCTCTCCCTTCTCTCCTTCCTCCTCCTCCTCTCTCCTTTCTCCTCCTCTCTCCTTTCTCCTCTTCTCTCCTTCCTCCTCCTCTCTCCCTTCTCTCCTTCCTCCCCGCTCTCCTTTCCCCTCCTCTCTCCCTTCTCTCCTCCTCTCTCCTTTCTCCTCCTCTCTCCTTCCCCCTCCTCTCCCCTTCCCCCTCATCTCTCCTTCCTCCTCCTCTCTCCTTCCACCTCCTCTCTCCATCCCTTCTACTCTCCTTTCTCCTCCTCTCTCCTTCCTCCTCCCCTCCGCTCTCCTTTCTCCTCCTCTCTACTTCCTCCTCCTCTCTCCATCCCTCCTACTCTCCTTTCTCCTCCTCTCTCCCTTCTCTCCTTCTCTCCTTCCTCCTCCTCTCTCCTTCCTCCTCCTCGCTCCTTCCCCCTCCTCTCTCTTCCCCCTCCAAACGCATGTGTATTATCAGTCTAAGATCACATTCATTAATAAGCATTGTCCCATGTGGCGTCTGTCTCGCTCAGAGCAGGTTGGCAGGGAGAACAGAGCAGCTGTTGTTACCTCAACAGGTCTGAATGTGTGTTGTACAGACAGAGTGGCTGGGTCCTAGATGGTACTATAGGGCTCTGGTCTAAAGCAGTGCACTATCAAGGGGATAGGATCTTCTGTAACAGTGGCCTTCAGTAACAGTGGCCTTCAGTAACAGTGGTCTTCAGTAACAGTGGTCTTCAGTAACAGTAGTCTTCAGTAACAATGGCCTTCAGTAACAGTGGCCTTCAGTAACAGTGGTCTAGAGTAACAGTGGTCTTCAGTAACAGTGGCCTTCAGTAACAGTAGTCTAGAGTAACAGTGGCCTTCAGTAACAGTGGTCTTCAGTAACAGTGGTCTTCAGTAACAGTGGTCTTCAGTAACAGTGGTCTTCAGTAACAGTGGTCTTCAGTAACAGTGGCCTTCAGTAACAGTAGTCTAGAGTAACAGTGGTCTTCAGTAACAGTGGCCTTCAGTAACAGTGGTCTTCAGTAACAGTGGTCTTCAGTAACAGTAGTCTAGAGTAACAGTGGCCTTCAGTAACAGTGGCCTTCAGTAACAGTGGTCTTCAGTAACAGTGGTCTTCAGTAACAGTGGTCTTCAGTAACAGTGGTCTTCAGTAACAGTGGTCTAGAGTAACAGTGGTCTTCAGTAACAGTGGTCTTCAGTAACAGTGGTCTTCAGTAACAGTGGTCTTCAGTAACAGTGGTCTAGAGTAACAGTGGTCTTCAGTAACAGTGGTCTTCAGTAACAGTGGTCTTCAGTAACAGTGGTCTTCAGTAACAGTGGTCTTCAGTAAGATTTAAGGGACAGAGAGTCTGAGGGTCGGAGGGAGAGTCTGAGGGTCGGAGGGAGAGTCTGAGGGTCGGAGGGAGAGTCTGAGGGTCGGAGGGAGAGTCTGAGGGTCGGAGGGAGAGTCTGAGGGTCGGAGGGAGAGTCTGAGGGTCGGAGGGAGAGTCTGAGGGTCGGGGGAGAGTCGGAGTGGTGGATGGAGAGTCGGAGTGGTGGAGGGAGAGTCTGAGGGTCGGGGGAGAGTCGGAGTGGCGGAGGGAGAGTCGGAGTGGTGGAGGGAGAGTCGGAGTGGTGGAGGGAGAGTCTGAGGGTCGGGGGAGAGTCGGAGTGGCGGAGGGAGAGTCGGAGTGGTGGAGGGAGAGTCGGAGTGGCGGAGGGAGAGTCTGAGGGGCAGAGGGGTGAAGGGTCGGAGGGAGAGTCAGAGTGGCGGGAGGAGGTTGAAAGGATGGGGAAAAGTGCCACAACTTTGAAGAAATGAAAGACCCACTATAAATCTTTTCTTCCTCTGAGTGACAGTTGGTTGAGCTGCTGTACAGATGCTCTCTGGGATACGTTGGACGATTTAACTTCTTGCGTCGAGCAATCCAAGGTTCCGGGATTCTATTTATAGCCTCAAGCTCATTAGCATAACGCAACGTTAACTATTCATGAAAATCGCAAATGAAATGAAATAAATATATTTGCTCTCTAGCTTAGACTTTTGTTAACAACACTGTCATCTCAGATTTTCAAAATATGCTTTTCAACCATAGCTAAACAAGCATTTGTGTAAGAGTATTGATAGCTAGAATAGCTATAAGCCTAGAATTCAGCCAGCAACATTTTCACAAAAACAAGAAAATCATTCACCTTTGAAGAACTTCGATGAGGAGACTCTCAGTTAGATAGCAAATGTTCAGTTTTTCCTGAAAGAATCTTTGTGTAGGAGAAATCGCTCCGTTTTGTACATCACATTTGGCTACCGAAACGAACCGAAAATTCAGTCACCAAAACGTCAAACTTTTTCCGAATTAACTCCATAATATCGACCGAAACATGGCAAACGTTGTTTAGAATCAATCCTCAAGGTGTTTTTTCACATATCTCTTCATTGATATGCCATTCGTGGAAGCCCGCTTTCCCCTCAGAATCCCATGGAAAAATACCAGCAGCTGAAAATGACGCACCAATTTCGACGGAGGACACCGGGCGGACACCTGGAAAATGTAGTCTCTTATGGTCAATCTTCCAATGATATGCCTACAAATACGTCACAATGCTGCAGACACCTTGGGGAAACGATAGATAGGGCAGGCTCATTCCTGTTGCATTCACAGCCATATAAGGAGACAATGGAAAACAGAGCCTCAAAAATCCTGCTCATTTCCTGGTTGCCGTTTCATCTGGGTTTTGCCTGTAGCTCCTGTTCTGGGGCACTCACAGACAATATCTTTGCAGTTCTGGAAAATTCTGAGTGTTTTCTTTCCAAAGCTATCAATTATATGCATAGTCGAGCATCTTTTTGTGACAAAATATCTTGTTTAAAACGGGAACGTTTTTCATCCAAAAATGAAATAGCGCCCCCAGAGTTTCAAGAGGTTAACTGATTTGGAGCAGTTCCCTTCAATGGCGTCTTGTGTCTTCTGAACAAAATATTTGAAAAGCAAACCAATAAAATCAGAGAGAAGATGACGCAGTGGACTCGACTATAATGTAATAGCTATATCTTAGTGCAGTTCCTCAAACGTTGAAACAATGAATTGAACGGTGAATAACTGGCCGATAAATGTCCATCTCCTGATGGATCTTCCTCTGAGACGTTGTTGAAAGAGTTATGTTGGGGAGCGAACACAGGCTGCTAGGGCGGAGGACGAACAAACACCTCTGAGACGTTGTTGAAAGAGTTATGTTGGGGAGCAAACACAGGCTGCTAGGGCGGAGGACGAACAAACACCTCTGAGACGTTGTTGAAAGAGTTATGTTGGGGAGCGAACGCAGGCTGCTAGGGCGGAGGACGAACAAACACCTCCGAGACATTGTTGAAATAGTTATGTTGGGGAGCGAACACAGGCTGCTAGGGGCGGAGGACGAACAAACACCTCTGAGACGTTGTTGAAAGAGTTATGTTGGGGAGCGAACACAGGCTGCTAGGGCTGTGGACGAACAAACACCTCTGAGACGTTGTTGAAAGAGTTATGTTGGGGAGCGAACACAGGCTGCTAGGGCGGAGGACTACCAAACACCTCTGAGACGTTGTTGAAAGAGTTATGTTGGGGAGCGAACGCAGGCTGCTAGGGCGGAGGACGAACAAACACCTCCGAGACGTTGTTGAAAGAGTTATGTTGGGGAGCGAACGCAGGCTGCTAGGGCGGAGGACGAACAAACACCTCCGAGACGTTGTTGAAAGAGTTATGTTGGGGAGCGAACGCAGGCTGCTAGGGCGGAGGACGAACAAACACCTCTGAGAAGTTGTTGAAAGAGTTATGTTGGGGAGCGAACGCAGGCTGCTAGGGCGGAGGACGAACAAACACCTCCGAGACGTTGTTGAAAGAGTTATGTTGGGGAGCGAACACAGGCTGCTAGGGCGGAGGACGAACAAACACCTCTGAGACGTTGTTGAAAGAGTTATGTTGGGGAGCGAACGCAGGCTGCTAGGGCGGAGGACGAACAAACACCTCCGAGACGTTGTTGAAAGAGTTATGTTGGGGAGCGAACGCAGGCTGCTAGGGCGGAGGACGAAGAAACACCTCTGAGACGTTGTTGAAAGAGTTATGTTGGGGAGCGAACGCAGGCTGCTAGGGCGGAGGACGAACAAACACCTCCGAGACGTTGTTGAAAGAGTTATGTTGGGGAGCGAACGCAGGCTGCTAGGGCGGAGGACGAAGAAACACCTCTGAGACGTTGTTGAAAGAGTTATGTTGGGGAGCGAACGCAGGCTGCTAGGGCGGAGGACGAACAAACACCTCTGGGACGTTGTTGAAAGAGTTATGTTGGGGAGCGAACGCAGGCTGCTAGGGCGGAGGACGAACAAACACCTCCGAGACGTTGTTGAAAGAGTTATGTTGGGGAGCGAACGCAGGCTGCTAGGGCGGAGGACGAACAAACACCTCTGAGACGTTGTTGAAAGAGTTATGTTGGGGAGCGAACGCAGGCTGCTAGGGCGGAGGACGAACAAACACCTTTTCAGCCACACAGGACTGACACACAACACACAACCAGTGAATCGATAGACAACAATGGCTGCCTCAATTGACCTTTCAGCTTTTTCTCTGTGCTGTGGGAAGAGGTTACAAAGCCAGGGAGGAGGGACAGGGAGAGGGTTACAGAATCCCCTTTCAACCCAACGACAAACAAGACTGACATCTCAGGTCACTGTTCCAGTCGGGCTGGGTGGGGCGGAGAAGGAGGGGCCGCTCTCCACCAGGGAGCTCTCCTCTCTTATTGGCTCAGACCGAGGTAGCTCTCCTCTCTTATTGGCTCAGACCGGAGACAGGAGCAGGCAGTGGGTTGGAACCAGCGTTTGTCTCCTCAGACAGCTGGGTGGGGCGGAGAAGGAGGGGCCGCTCTCCACCAGGGAGCTCTCCTCTCTTATTGGCTCAGACCGAGGTAGCTCTCCTCTCTTATTGGCTCAGACCGGAGACAGGAGCAGGCAGTGGGTTGGAACCAGCGTTTGTCTCCTCAGACAGCTGGGTGGGGCGGAGAAGGAGGGGCCGCTCTCCACCAGGGAGCTCTCCTCTCTTATTGGCTCAGACCGAGGTAGCTCTCCTCTCTTATTGGCTCAGACCGGAGACAGGAGCAGGCAGTGGGTTGGAACCAGCGTTTGTCTCCTCAGACAATATGTCTGTTTCAGTCTGAAAGCGTGTTTTGTTTAGGTGGATAATTACAGACGGTGACTGACTGACTCTTTGAAGGAAGACAATCTGACCTTCATACGGGAGACAGGCAGGCAGGCAGGCAGACAGGCAGGCAGGCAGACAGACAGACAGACAGACAGACAGGCAGGCCGGCAGGCAGGCAGGCAGGCAGGCAGGCAGGCAGGCAGGTAGGCAGGCAGGCAGACAGACAGACAGACAGACAGACAGACAGACAGACAGACAGACAGACAGACAGACAGACAAGCAAACTGACAGACAGGTAGGCAGGCAGGCAGACAGACAGGAGTCTTGTGCTCTCTGATCACCAGATCAGACCAGAAAAGACAATACCAGACCAGAGAAGACCAGACCAGAGAAGACCAGACCAGAACAGACCAGAGAAGACCAGACCAGAGAAGACCAGACCAGAGAAGACCAGACCAGAACAGACCAGAGAAGACCAGACCAGAGAAGACCAGACCAGAGAAGACCAGAACAGAACAGACCAGAGAAGACCAGAGAAGATCAGACCAGAACAGACCAGAGAAGACCAGACCAGAGAAGATCAGACCAGAGAAGACCAGACCAGAAAAGACCAGACCAGAGAAGACCAGACCAGAGAAGACCAGACCAGAACAGACCAGACCAGAGAAGACCAGACCAGAACAGACCAGAACAGACCAGACCAGAGAAGACCAGACCAGAACAGACCAGAGAAGACCAGACCAGAGAAGACCAGACCAGAGAAGACCAGACCAGAGAAGACCAGACCAGAGAAGACCAGACCAGAGAAGACCAGACCAGAACAGACCAGAGAAGACCAGACCAGAGAAGACCAGACAAGAGAAGACCAGACAAGAGAAGACCAGACCAGAGAAGACCAGACCAGAACAGACCAGACCAGAGAAGATCAGACCAGAGAAGACCAGACCAGAGAAGACCAGACCAGAACAGACCAGAGAAGACCAGACCAGAGAAGACCAGACCAGAGAAGACCAGACCAGAACAGACCAGACCAGAGAAGACCAGACCAGAACAGACCAGAACAGACCAGACCAGAGAAGACCAGACCAGAACAGACCAGAGAAGACCAGACCAGAGAAGACCAGACCAGAGAAGACCAGACCAGAGAAGACCAGACCAGAGAAGACCAGACCAGAGAAGACCAGAACAGACCAGACCAGAGAAGACCAGACCAGAACAGACCAGACCAGAGAAGACCAGACCAGACCAGAGAAGACCAGACCAGAAAAGACCAGACCAGAACAGACCAGACCAGAGAAGACCAGAACAGAACAGACCAGAGCAGAGAAGATCAGACCAGGGAAGACCAGACCAGAGAAGACCAGACCAGACCAGAGAAGACCAGACCAGAGAAGACCAGACCAGAAAAGACCAGACCAGAGAAGACCAGACCAGAGAAGACCAGACCAGAGAAGACCAGACCAGAGAAGACCAGACCAGACCAGACCAGAGAAGACCAGACCAGAGAAGACCAGACCAGAGAAGACCAGAGCAGAGAAGACCAGACCAGAGAAGACCAGACCAGAGAAGACCAGACCAGAGAAGACCAGACCAGAGAAGACCAGACCAGAGAAGACCAGACCAGACCAGACCAGAGAAGACCAGACCAGAAAAGACCAGACCAGACCAGACCAGACCAGAGAAGACCAGACCAAAGCGTAGTGGCAGGCTGAGTCTTTCTGTCTCTGCCAGGTTTAGATCACAGAGCTGGGTCTCTGCAAGAAACAGAAACTTATTCTGAGCGAAAGCATGGACCTCCTGTCTCTGAGACGTGTCTCCTCCCCCTCCTCCCTTCCTCCCCCTCCTCCCTTCCTCCCCCTCCACAAATATACATCTACATCTTAGGACTCTGCAGAGCTCTCCGTGATGGCGGAAATGTGATCCGCACCATATTTACTAAACACGCTTCTGTCAACAATTTAAAGTTAAAATATACAAATAGCGTAAATGAATTGGAGAGAGAGAGAGAGAGAGAGACAGAGAGAGAGACAGAGAGAGAGAGAGAGACAGAGAGAGAGACAGAGAGAGACAGAGAGAGAGAGAGAGGCTAAATACCCAGCCGTGTTTATCAGGGGAATGACAGTTGTTCTCCGCTTCCTCACGCTGTGTGTGTGTGGGGTCAGGACCCCCCCCTCTCCCCATCCATACACACTCTCACACACGATGTGGTCTGAATCAACCACCCAAGGATGTTGTGTGTGTGTGAGAGGGTGCTGGAGGGTTCAAGGCAAAGGTGTTATTCTGCAGTTACTGAGAGCTGCTGTCTCTCACACTGCAGTGTGTTACTGAGAGCTGCTGTCTCTCACACTGCAGTGTGTTACTGAGAGCTGCTGTCTCTCACACTGCAGTGTGTTACTGAGAGCTGCTGTCTCTCACACTGCAGTGTGTTAATGAGAGCTGCTGTCTCTCACACTGCAGTGTGTTAATGACAGCTGCTGTCTCTCACACTGCAGTGTGTTAATGAGAGCTGCTGTCTCTCACACTGCAGTGTGTTAATGAGAGCTGCTGTCTCTCACACTGCAGTGTGTTAATGAGAGCTGCTGTCTCTCACACTGCAGTGTGTTAATGAGAGCTGCTGTCTCTCACACTGCAGTGTGTTCCTGAGAGCTGCTGTCTCTCACACTGCAGTGTGTTAATGAGAGCTGCTGTCTCTCACACTGCAGTGTGTTCCTGAGAGCTGCTGTCTCTCACACTGCAGTGTGTTAATGACAGCTGCTGTCTCTCACACTGCAGTGTGTTAATGAGAGCTGCAAGCAGACGGACAACTCCAGAAACTCCCCACCCCAACCTCACTCCTTACCCCGGCCTCCCCCTCACATCAACCCCTGCTCTCCTCTCCTCTCACCCATCCCAACAGCCAGGCAGATGTGCCCCTCCTTGGGGAATTTTGATTGGATGAAGCGGAGTCTAAAGTTTCCACTCGGACCACCTTGTGAGCCAGAGTTATGAGGAGAGAGCTACGCCTCGGCTACCATCCTCCCGTCCGTCCACCTCCGACGGAAGCCCCGTTGCTATATAAAGAGAAATAAACCGGAACAATATCCTCCTATATTCCACATAGCTCAGTCAAACACTTTATACAGGTGATGTCACAGCCTGTGAGCTTCACTATTTAACATGGATTCTGTCTCCTTCCTGGAGAGAATGAATGCATGTGAATAGCCTCTATATAACAAATAGCCCAACTGTATACTTATAGGTGATATATCAGCCAATCAGCTATACGTTCTCCTCCGTTCTTCCCTTTCCTCTTCCTGAGTGAATGAGTTGTATTCTGTTTATCTCCCTCCTCCTCCTTAGTGAATGACTTGTATTCTGTTTATCTCTCCTCCTCCTTAGTGAATGAGTTGTATTCTGTTTATCTCTCTCCTCCTTAGTGAATGAGTTGTATTCTGTTTATCTCTCCTCCTCCTTAGTGAATGAGTTGTATTCTGTTTATCTCTCCTCCTCCTTAGTGAATGAGTTGTATTCTGTTTATCTCTCTCCTCCTTAGTGAATGAGTTATATTCTGTTTATCTCTCCTCCTCCTTAGTGAATGAGTTGTATTCTGTTTATCTCTCCTCCTTAGTGAATGAATTGTATTCTGTTTATCTCTCTCCTCCTCCTTAGTGAATGAGTTGTATTCTGTTTATCTCTCTCCTCCTCCTTAGTGAATGAGTTGTATTCTGTTTATCTCTCCTCCTCCTTAGTGAATGAGTTCTATTCTGTTTATCTCTCTCCTCCTCCTTAGTGAATGAGGTGTATTCTGTTTGTCTCTCTCCTCCTCCTTAGTGAATGAGTTGTATTCTGTTTATCTCTCTCCTCCTTAGTGAATGAGTTGTATTCTGTTTATCTCTCTCCTCCTTAGTGAATGAGTTGTATTCTGTTTATCTCTCTCCTCCTCCTTAGTGAATGAGTTGTATTCTGTTTATCTCTCCTCCTTCGTAGTGAATGAGTTGTATTCTGTTTATCTCTCCTCCTTCGTAGTGAATGAGTTGTATTCTGTTTATCTCTCCTCCTTAGTGAATGAGTTGTATTCTGTTTATCTCTCCTCCTTAGTGAATGAGTTGTATTCTGTTTATCTCTCTCCTCCTCCTTAGTGAATGAGTTGTATTCTGTTTATCTCTCTCCTCCTTAGTGAATGAGTTGTATTCTGTTTATCTCTCCTCCTCCTTAGTGAATGAATTGTATTCTGTTTATCTCTCTCCTCCTCCTTAGTGAATGAGTTCTATTCTGTTTATCTCTCTCTTTCCTCCTTAGTGAATGAGTTGTATTCTGTTTATCTCTCCTCCTCCTTAGTGAATGAGTTCTATTCTGTTTATCTCTCTCCTCCTCCTTAGTGAATGAGTTGTATTCTGTTTGTCTCTCTCCTCCTCCTTAGTGAATGAGTTATGTTCTGTTTATCTCTCCTCCTTCGTAGTGAATGAGTTGTATTCTGTTTGTCTCTCTCCTCCTCCTTATTGAATGAGTTGTATTCTGTTTATCTCTCTCCTCCTTAGTGAATGAGTTGTATTCTGTTTATCTCTCTCCTCCTCCTTAGTGAATGAGTTGTATTCTGTTTCTCTCTCCTCCTCCTTAGTGAATGAGTTGTATTCTGTTTATCTCTCTCCTCCTCCTTAGTGAATGAGTTGTATTCTGTTTATCTCTCCTCCTCCTTAGTGAATGAGTTCTATTCTGTTTATCTCTCTCCTCCTCCTTAGTGAATGAGTTGTATTCTGTTTGTCTCTCTCCTCCTCCTTAGTGAATGAGTTATGTTCTGTTTATCTCTCCTCCTTCGTAGTGAATGAGTTGTATTCTGTTTGTCTCTCTCCTCCTCCTTATTGAATGAGTTGTATTCTGTTTATCTCTCTCCTCCTTAGTGAATGAGTTGTATTCTGTTTATCTCTCTCCTCCTTAGTGAATGAGTTGTATTCTGTTTATCTCTCTCCTCCTCCTTAGTGAATGAGTTGTATTCTGTTTATCTCTCCTCCTTCGTAGTGAATGAGTTGTATTCTGTTTATCTCTCCTCCTTCGTAGTGAATGAGTTGTATTCTGTTTATCTCTCTCCTCCTTAGTGAATGAGTTGTATTCTGTTTATCTCTCCTCCTTAGTGAATGAGTTGTATTCTGTTTATCTCTCCTCCTTAGTGAATGAGTTGTATTCTGTTTATCTCTCTCCTCCTCCTTAGTGAATGAGTTGTATTCTGTTTATCTCTCTCCTCCTCCTTAGTGAATGAGTTGTATTCTGTTTATCTCTCTCCTCCTTAGTGAATGAGTTGTATTCTGTTTATCTCTCTCCTCCTCCTTAGTGAATGAGTTGTATTCTGTTTATCTCTCTCCTCCTCCTTAGTGAATGAGTTGTATTTAATTGAAGAGAGACTAATTTAGGTTCCCTGGCCACTGTTGGGGTTTGCTGTAATTTGAGGAGAATGTAACTGTTTGGAGCCAGAGGCAAAGAGAGCCTGAGTCGGGGACTGATCTCAGCCATGCTAACAGCTCCATGGGCCACACAGGTCAACTTTTATAATGGAGTGTGTTTGTTTATTATAGATTTGATTACATATATATATGAGAGAGAGAGAGAGAGAGAGAGAGAGAGAGAGAGAGAGAGACAGAGAGAGAGAGAGAGAGAGACAGAGAGAGAGAGAGAGAGACGGAGAGAGAGAGAGATGGAGAGAGACACTGTATATATATATATATATATATATATGTGCCATTTGTAATGTCTTTTTTGTTTTGAAACTTCTGTATGTGTAATGTTCACTGTTAATTTTGATTGTTTATTTCACTATTAACACGTTTCCCCTGTCAATAAAGACCCTTGAATTGAGAGAGAGAGAGAGAGAGAGAGAGAGAGAGAGAGAGAGAGAGAGAGAGAGAGAGAGAGAGAGAGAGAGAGAGAGAGAGAGAGAGAGAGAGAGAGAGAGAGAGAGAGAGAGAGAGAGAGAGAGAGAGAGAGAGAGAGAGAGAGAGAGAGAGAGAGAGAGAGAAAACCTCCACTATAGTGGTGACGCAATGCAGCTGGTACACAAGGCTTTTTGAAAAGATGTGTCGATTAAAATGTCCTGGCTTCTCTGAAGTGGTTGTCTTTTCATTTGAGTAGTGCCCCCCCCCCCGGCCCTCAGAGCTGCCCTCCTCTCCTCTTTGTTGAAATGGGTCCCAGGCAGACACTTGAGTTGTAATTG
This sequence comes from Oncorhynchus masou masou, assembly GCF_036934945.1. NCBI lineage: Eukaryota > Metazoa > Chordata > Actinopteri > Salmoniformes > Salmonidae > Oncorhynchus > Oncorhynchus masou. Next base: position 168,906 of record NW_027013260.1, on the reverse strand, counting down.
AGTCTCCAACGCAGATTCTCTTTCTCTCTGCTATGCCATTACGAGACTAACTTTTCAAAGCCCCGTGCCAACCGAGGCGTTGTTTTTATGGCCCTGGCCAGTGCAGGAAAGGATTAGTGAACAATGCCTTTATCTAGTCGTCTGCTTTAACGCAGAGGCCCTTTGAAATATGCCGACACCAGGGTTGTGAAAATACTGGAGAGGAGATAATGTGCATCCCAAATGGTGCCCTATTACCAGAGCCCTATTCCCTATATAGTACACTACTTTAGACCATAGACATATTCCCTATATAGTACACTACTTTAGACCAGAGCCCTATTCCCTATAAAGTGCACCACTTTAGACCAGAGCCCTATTCCCTATATAGTGCACTACTTTAGACCAGAGCCCTATTCCCTATATAGTGCACTACTTTAGACCAGAGCCCTATTCCCTATAAAGTGCACTACTTTCTACCAGAGCCCTATTCCCTATGTAGTGCACTACTTTAGACCAGAGCCCTATTCCCTATATAGTGCACTACTTTAGACCAGAGCCCTATTCCCTATATAGTGCACTACTTTAGACCAGAGCCCTATTCCCTAAATAGTGTACTACTTTAGACCAGAGCCCTATTCCCTATATAGTGCACCACTTTAGACCAGAGCCTTATTGCCTATATAGTGCACTACTTTAGACCAGAGCCCTGTTCCCTATATAGTGCACTACTTTAGACCAGAGCCCTATTCCCTATATAGTGCACTACTTTAGACCAGGGCCCTATTCCCTATATAGTGTACTACTTTAGACCAGAGCCCTGTTCCCTATATAGTGCACTACTTTAGACCCTGAGAGAGAGAGGAGATACTGGGTATGCACCCCGGGAGAGAGAGGAGATACTGGGTATGCACCCTGAGAGAGAGAGGAGATACTGGGTATGCACCCTGAGAGAGAGAGAGGAGATACTGGGTATGCACCCTGAGAGAGAGAGGAGATACTGGGTATGCACCCTGGGAGAGAGAGAGAGAGAGAGGAGATACTGGGTATGCACCCTGGTAGAGAGAGGAGATACTGGGTATGCACCCTGAGAGAGAGAGAGAGAGAGAGAGAGGAGATACTGGGTATGCACCCTGGTAGAGAGAGAGAGAGGAGATACTGGGTATGCACCCTGAGAGAGAGAGAGGAGATACTGGGTATGCACCCTGGTAGAGAGAGAGAGGAGATACTGGGTATGCACCCTGAGAGAGAGAGAGAGAGAGAGAGAGAGAGGAGATACTGGGTATGCACCCTGGTAGAGAGAGAGAGAGGAGATACTGGGTATGCACCCTGGTAGAGTGAGAGAGAAGGGATACTGGGTATGCACCCTGGTAGAGAGAGAGAGGAGATACTGGGTATGCACCCTGAGAGAGAGAGAGAGAGAGAGAGAGAGAGAGGAGATACTGGGTATGCACCCTGGTAGAGAGAGAGAGGAGATACTGGGTATGCACCCTGAGAGAGAGAGAGAGAGAGAGAGAGAGAGAGAGAGAGAGAGAGAGAGGAGATACTGGGTATGCACCCTGGTAGAGAGAGAGAGAGGAGATACTGGGTATGCACCCTGAGAGAGAGAGAGGAGATACTGGGTATGCACCCTGGTAGAGAGAGAGAGGAGATACTGGGTATGCACCCTGAGAGAGAGAGAGAGAGAGAGAGAGAGAGAGAGGAGATACTGGGTATGCACCCTGGTAGAGAGAGAGAGAGAGAGGAGATACTGGGTATGCACCCTGAGAGAGAGAGGAGATACTGGGTATGCACCCTGGGAGAGAGAGAGGAGATACTGGGTATGCACCCTGGGAGAGAGAGGAGATACTGGGTATGCACCCTGGGAGAGAGAGGAGATACTGGGTATGCACCCTGGGAGAGAGAGGAGATACTGGGTATGCACCCTGAGAGAGAGAGAGGAGATACTGGGTATGCACCCTGGGAGAGAGAGGAGATACTGGGTATGCACCCTGAGAGAGAGAGGAGATACTGGGTATGCACCCTGAGAGAGAGAGAGGAGATACTGGGTATGCACCCTGAGAGAGAGAGAGGAGATACTGGGTATGCACCCTGAGAGAGAGAGAGGAGATACTGGGTATGCACCCTGAGAGAGAGAGGAGATACTGGGTATGCACCCTGAGAGAGAGAGGAGATACTGGGTATGCACCCTGAGAGAGAGAGGAGATACAGGGTATGCACCCTGAGAGAGAGAGAGGAGATACTGGGTATGCAACCTGGGAGAGAGAGGAGATACTGGGTATGCACCCTGGGAGAGAGGGGAGATACTGGGTATGCACCCTGAGAGAGAGAGGAGATACTGGGTATGCACCCTGAGAGAGAGAGAGAGAGAGAGAGAGAGAGAGAGAGAGAGGAGATACTGGGTATGCACCCTGGTAGAGTGAGAGAGAAGGGATACTGGGTATGCACCCTGGTAGAGAGAGAGAGGAGATACTGGGTATGCACCCTGGGAGAGAGAGGAGATACTGGGTATGCACCCTGAGAGAGAGAGAGAGAGAGAGAGAGAGAGAGAGAGAGGAGATACTGGGTATGCACCCTGGTAGAGAGAGAGAGGAGATACTGGGTATGCACCCTGAGAGAGAGAGGAGATACTGGGTATGCACCCTGAGAGAGAGAGAGAGAGAGAGAGGAGATACTGGGTATGCACCCTGAGAGAGAGAGAGAGAGAGGAGATACTGGGTATGCACCCTGGTAGAGAGAGAGAGAGGAGATACTGGGTATGCACCCTGAGAGAGAGAGAGGAGATACTGGGTTAGCACCCTGAGAGAGAGAGAGGAGATACTGGGTATGCACCCTGGGAGAGAGAGTAGATACTGGGTATGCACCCTGAGAGAGAGAGAGGAGATACTGGGTATGCACCCTGAGAGAGAGAGGAGATACTGGGTATGCACCCTGAGAGAGAGAGAGGAGATACTGGGTATGCACCCTGAGAGAGAGAGAGGAGATACTGGGTATGCACCCTGGTAGAGAGAGAGGAGATACTGGGTATGCACCCTGAGAAAGAGAGGAGATACTGGGTATGCACCCTGGAAGAGAGAGGAGATACTGGAGGAGATACACAGATGACTAGGATAGGAACTCATTGCACTGATGACTAGGATAGGAACTCATTACACACAGATGGCTAGGATAGGAACTCATTACACAGATGGCTAGGATAGGAACTCATTACACACAGATGGCTAGGATAGGAACTCATTACACAGATGGCTAGGATAGGAACTCATTACACAGATGACTAGGATAGGAACTCATTACACACAGATGACTAGGATAGGAACTCATTACACAGATGACTAGGATAGGAACTCATTACACAGATGACTAGGATAGGAACTCATTACACACAGATGACTAGGATAGGAACTCATTACACACAGATGACTAGGATAGGAACTCATTACACAGATGACTAGGATAGGAACTCATTACACAGATGACTAGGATAGGAACTCATTACACACAGATGACTAGGATAGGAACTCATTACACAGATGACTAGGATAGGAACTCATTACACACAGATGGCTAGGATAGGAACTCATTACACAGATGACTAGGATAGGAACTCATTACACACAGATGACTAGGATAGGAACTCATTACACAGATGGCTAGGATAGGAACTCATTACACAGATGACTAGGATAGGAACTCATTACACACAGATGACTAGGATAGGAACTCATTACACAGATGGCTAGGATAGGAACTCATTACACAGATGACTAGGATAGGAACTCATTACACACAGATGGCTAGGATAGGAACTCATTACACAGATGACTAGGATAGGAACTCATTACACACAGATGACTAGGATAGGAACTCATTACACACAGATGACTAGGATAGGAACTCATTACACAGATGACTAGGATAGGAACTCATTACACAGATGGCTAGGATAGGAACTCATTACACAGGTGACTAGGATAGGAACTCATTACACAGATGACTAGGATAGGAACTCATTACACAGATGACTAGGATAGGAACTCATTACACAGATGACTAGGATAGGAACTCATTACACAGATGGCTAGGATAGGAACTCATTACACAGATGACTAGGATAGGAACTCATTACACAGATGACTAGGATAGGAACTCATTACACACAGATGGCTAGGATAGGAACTCTTTACACACAGATGGCTAGGATAGGAACTCATTACACAGATGACTAGGATAGGAACTCATTACACAGATGACTAGGATAGGAACTCATTACACAGATGACTAGGATAGGAACTCATTACACACAGATGGCTAGGATAGGAACTCATTACACAGATGACTAGGATAGGAACTCATTACACAGATGACTAGGATAGGAACTCATTACACAGATGACTAGGATAGGAACTCACTACACACAGATGACTAGGATAGGAACTCAC
>NW_027013260.1:136985-159485 GCF_036934945.1 Oncorhynchus masou masou | reverse complement strand
TCTCCTCCCTCCAGCTCTCCTCCCTCCATCCCCTCTCCACCCTCCAGCTCTGCTGCCCTCCTTTCCTCAACTCTCCTCCCACCATCCCCTCTCCACCCTCCAACTCTCCTCCCTCCATCCCCTCTCCACCCCCCAGCTCTCTTCCCTCCATCCCCTCTCCACCCCCCAGCTCTCCTCCCTCCATCCCCTCTCCTCCCTCCAGCTCTCCTCCCTCCATCCCCTCTCCTCCCTCCAGCTCTCCTCCCCCCCTCCTCTCCTCCCCAGTCCCTCCATCCCCCTCTCCACCCTCCAGCTCTCCTCCCTCCAGCTCTCCTCCCTCCTCTCCTCCCCAGTCCCTCCATCCCCTCTCCTCCCTCCAACTCTCCTCCCTCCATCCCCTCTCAACCCCCCAGCTCTCTTCCCTCCATCCCCTCTCCACCCCCCAGCTCTCCTCCCTCCATCCCCTCTCCTCCCTCCAGCTCTCCTCCCTCCATCCCCTCTCCTCCCTCCAGCTCTCCTCCCTCCATCCCCTCTCCTCCCTCCAGCTCTCCTCCCCTCCTCTCCTCCCCAGTCCCTCCATCCCCTCTCCACCCTCCAGCTCTCCTCCCTCCAGCTCTCCTCCCCTCCTCTCCTCCCCAGTCCCTCCATCCCCTCTCCACCCTCCAGCTCTCCTCCCTCCAGCTCTCCTCCCCTCCTCTCCTCCCCAGTCCCTCCATCCCCTCTCCTCCCTCCAGCTCTGCTGCCCTCCTTTCCTCAACTCTCCTCCCTCCAGCTCTCCTCCCCTCCTCTCCTCCCCAGTCCCTCCATCCTCTATTTATTTATCAACTCTCAGAGAGTCCATTCACAAAAGCACCGAGCTGAAACGAGAGGATATTTATTGACAGAGTGAAGGAAGAAGGGATGATTACACTTTTTTGAAAAACAGAATGAAAGAACATCCGTTCACGTCCATTCAGTTCCCGACAGGTGATGACGGCCACACACACACACACACACACACACACACACACACTCACACTCACACACACACACACACACACACACACACACACACACACACACACACACACGTTGTGTCCGTACAGGTGATGACAGCCTCTCCTACTTCTCTTGAATCCTCTCCTGAGTCCTTCAGGGAGTTCGTTCGTTCCCAGCTGTCAAACAAATCTGTCAACACCACAAGAGAGAGAGTTGTCTAACATCTGTCAACACCACAGGAGAGAGAGTTGTATAACAAGTCTGTCAACACCACAGGAGAGAGAGTTATCTAACAAATCTGTCAACACCACATGAGAGAGAGTTGTCTAACAAATCTGTCAACACCACAGGAGAGAGAGTTGTCAAACAAATCTGTCAACACCACAGGATAGAGGGTTGTCAAACACATCTGTCAACACCACAAGAGAGAGAGTTGTCTAACAAGTCTGTCAACACCACAAGAGAGAGAGTTGTCAAACAAATCTGTCAACACCACAGGAGAGAGAGTTGTCAAACAAATCTGTCAACATTACAACAGAGAGAGTTATCTAACATCTGTCAACACCACAGGAGAGAGAGTTGTCTAACATCTGTCAACACCACAGGAGAGAGAGTTGTCTAACGAATCTGTCAACACCACAGGAGAGAGAGTTGTCTAACATCTGTCAACACCACAAGAGAGAGAGTTGTCAAACACTTGTTGAAGTTGTTAAAGGTCCAATATAGGTGTTGTTATCTCAATATCCAATCATTTCTGGGTAACACAGAATCTTACTGTGATTGTTTTCAATTAAAATAGTCATTAAAAGAAACAAAAATTGCTTCTTAGTAAAGAACAATTTCTCAGGCAAGAATTTAGCTAGGACTGTCTGGGAGTGGTCTGAGTGGGGAGGGGAAGACCGAAACCTAGCTGCTATTGGCAGAGAGGTTTTAGAACTCTATTTCTTATTGGTCTATTAACTCATTTAAACGCCAAAACTCCATCCCACCAAAACAGGCTGAAATTTCAGGTGGTCTTTTCAAACAGCTCTTACACTACAAGGACATCATAACCACAGTATCATTCCAACTTCCCAGTGTGGAAATATATATAAAACACAGAGAAAATCACCTGTTGGACTGCACTGGGACTTCATAGGGGTAGTTGTCTACAATCTGATCTGAATCTGTTTCCGAATCTGATCTGAATCTGTTTCCGAATCTGATCTGAATCCGGTCTTAATCTGGTCGGAATCTGGCGATGTCTGTCTGTCTGTCCCAGCTCCCAGCAGTGTGTGGAGGTAATCACAGTGTGACCGTTTGATTGGTCTTGGGCTCCATGCAATGCGGCCAGTCCTAAGAGCCTGGGAGGAAGGAAGGAAGGAAGGAAGGAAGGAAGGAAGGAAGGAAGGAAGGAAGGAAGGAAGGAAGGAAGGAAGGAAGGAAGCTCGCAGGGCTGATTCACCGTGTCCAGGGCGAGGAGCACAGACAGCATTAGACAGGCAGAGGCAGAGAGTAGGACCAGGAGAAGAGGAGATGGGGGATGGGGCTGATTCACCGTGTCCAGGGCGAGGAGCACAGACAGCATTAGACAGGCAGAGGCAGAGAGTAGGACCAGGAGAAGAGGAGATGGGGGATGGGGCTGATTCACCGTGTCCAGGGCGAGCAGCACAGACAGCATTAGACAGGCAGATGTAGAGAGTAGGACCAGGAGAAGAGGAGATGGGGGATGGGGCTGATTCACCGTGTCCAGGGCGAGCAGCACAGACAGCATTAGACAGGCAGATGTAGAGAGTAGGACCAGGAGAAGAGGAGATGGGGGATGGGGCTGATTCACCGTGTCCAGGGCGAGCAGCACAGACAGCATTAGACAGGCAGATGTAGAGAGTAGGACCAGGAGAAGAGGAGATGGGGGATGGGGCTGATTCACCGTGTCCAGGGCGAGCAGCACAGACAGCATTAGACAGGCAGATGTAGAGAGTAGGACCAGGAGAAGAGGAGATGGGGGATGGGGCTGATTCACCGTGTCCAGGGCGAGCAGCACAGACAGCATTAGACAGGCAGAGGCAGAGAGTAGGACCAGGAGAAGAGGAGATGGGGGATGGGGCTGATTCACCGTGTCCAGGGCGAGCAGCACAGACAGCATTAGACAGGCAGATGTAGAGAGTAGGACCAGGAGAAGAGGAGATGGGGGATGGGGCTGATTCACCGTGTCCAGGGCGAGCAGCACAGACAGCATTAGACAGGCAGAGGTAGAGAGTAGGACCAGGAGAAGAGGAGATGGGGGATGGGGCTGATTCACCGTGTCCAGGGCGAGCAGCACAGACAGCATTAGACAGGCAGATGTAGAGAGTAGGACCAGGAGAAGAGGAGATGGGGGATGGGGCTGATTCACCGTGTCCAGGGCGAGCAGCACAGACAGCATTAGACAGGCAGATGTAGAGAGTAGGACCAGGAGAAGAGGAGATGGGGGGATGGGGCTGATTCACTGTGTCCAGGGCGAGCAGCACAGACAGCATTAGACAGGCAGAGGCAGAGAGTAGGACCAGGAGAAGAGGAGATGGGGGATGGGGCTGATTCACCGTGTCCAGGGCGAGCAGCACAGACAGCATTAGACAGGCAGATGTAGAGAGTAGGACCAGGAGAAGAGGAGATGGGGGATGGGGCTGATTCACCGTGTCCAGGGCGAGCAGCACAGACAGCATTAGACAGGCAGATGTAGAGAGTAGGACCAGGAGAAGAGGAGATGGGGGATGGGGCTGATTCACCGTGTCCAGGGCGAGCAGCACAGACAGCATTAGACAGGCAGAGGCAGAGAGTAGGACCAGGAGAAGAGGAGATGGGGGATGGGGCTGATTCACCGTGTCCAGGGCGAGCAGCACAGACAGCATTAGACAGGCAGATGTAGAGAGTAGGACCAGGAGAAGAGGAGATGGGGGATGGGGCTGATTCACCGTGTCCAGGGCGAGCAGCACAGACAGCATTAGACAGGCAGAGGTAGAGAGTAGGACCAGGAGAAGAGGAGATGGGGGATGGGGCTGATTCACCGTGTCCAGGGCGAGCAGCACAGACAGCATTAGACAGGCAGATGTAGAGAGTAGGACCAGGAGAAGAGGAGATGGGGGATGGGGCTGATTCACCGTGTCCAGGGCGAGCAGCACAGACAGCATTAGACAGGCAGATGTAGAGAGTAGGACCAGGAGAAGAGGAGATGGGGGGATGGGGCTGATTCACTGTGTCCAGGGCGAGCAGCACAGACAGCATTAGACAGGCAGAGGCAGAGAGTAGGACCAGGAGAAGAGGAGATGGGGGATGGGGCTGATTCACCGTGTCCAGGGCGAGCAGCACAGACAGCATTAGACAGGCAGATGTAGAGAGTAGGACCAGGAGAAGAGGAGATGGGGGATGGGGCTGATTCACCGTGTCCAGGGCGAGCAGCACAGACAGCATTAGACAGGCAGAGGCAGAGAGTAGGACCAGGAGAAGAGGAGATGGGGGATGGGGCTGATTCACCGTGTCCAGGGCGAGCAGCACAGACAGCATTAGACAGGCAGATGTAGAGAGTAGGACCAGGAGAAGAGGAGATGGGGGATGGGGCTGATTCACCGTGTCCAGGGCGAGCAGCACAGACAGCATTAGACAGGCAGAGGCAGAGAGTAGGACCAGGAGAAGAGGAGATGGGGGATGGGGCTGATTCACCGTGTCCAGGGCGAGCAGCACAGACAGCATTAGACAGGCAGATGTAGAGAGTAGGACCAGGAGAAGAGGAGATGGGGGATGGGGCTGATTCACCGTGTCCAGGGCGAGCAGCACAGACAGCATTAGACAGGCAGAGGCAGAGAGTAGGACCAGGAGAAGAGGAGATGGGGGATGGGGCTGATTCACCGTGTCCAGGGCGAGCAGCACAGACAGCATTAGACAGGCAGAGGTAGAGAGTAGGACCAGGAGAAGAGGAGATGGGGGATGGGGCTGATTCACCGTGTCCAGGGCGAGCAGCACAGACAGCATTAGACAGGCAGATGTAGAGAGTAGGACCAGGAGAAGAGGAGATGGGGGATGGGGCTGATTCACCGTGTCCAGGGCGAGCAGCACAGACAGCATTAGACAGGCAGATGTAGAGAGTAGGACCAGGAGAAGAGGAGATGGGGGATGGGGCTGATTCACCGTGTCCAGGGCGAGCAGCACAGACAGCATTAGACAGGCAGATGTAGAGAGTAGGACCAGGAGAAGAGGAGATGGGGGATGGGGCTGATTCACCGTGTCCAGGGCGAGCAGCACAGACAGCATTAGACAGGCAGATGTAGAGAGTAGGACCAGGAGAAGAGGAGATGGGGGATGGGGCTGATTCACCGTGTCCAGGGCGAGCAGCACAGACAGCATTAGACAGGCAGAGGCAGAGAGTAGGACCAGGAGAAGAGGAGATGGGGGATGGGGCTGATTCACCGTGTCCAGGGCGAGCAGCACAGACAGCATTAGACAGGCAGATGTAGAGAGTAGGACCAGGAGAAGAGGAGATGGGGGATGGGGCTGATTCACCGTGTCCAGGGCGAGCAGCACAGACAGCATTAGACAGGCAGAGGCAGAGAGTAGGACCAGGAGAAGAGGAGATGGGGGATGGGGCTGATTCACCGTGTCCAGGGCGAGCAGCACAGACAGCATTAGACAGGCAGAGGCAGAGAGTAGGACCAGGAGAAGAGGAGATGGGGGATGGGGCTGATTCACCGTGTCCAGGGCGAGCAGCACAGACAGCATTAGACAGGCAGATGTAGAGAGTAGGACCAGGAGAAGAGGAGATGGGGGATGGGGCTGACCGTGTAGGACCAGGAGACAGGCAGAGGGAGATAGGACCAGGAGAAGAGGAGGGGGATGGGGCTGATTCACCGTGTCCAGGGCGAGCAGCACAGACAGCATTAGACAGGCAGAGGCAGAGAGTAGGACCAGGAGAAGAGGAGATGGGGGATGGGGCTGATTCACCGTGTCCAGGGCGAGCAGCACAGACAGCATTAGACAGGCAGATGTAGAGAGTAGGACCAGGAGAAGAGGAGATGGGGGATGGGGCTGATTCACCGTGTCCAGGGCGAGCAGCACAGACAGCATTAGACAGGCAGAGGCAGAGAGTAGGACCAGGAGAAGAGGAGATGGGGGATGGGGCTGATTCACCGTGTCCAGGGCGAGCAGCACAGACAGCATTAGACAGGCAGATGTAGAGAGTAGGACCAGGAGAAGAGGAGATGGGGGATGGGGCTGATTCACCGTGTCCAGGGCGAGCAGCACAGACAGCATTAGACAGGCAGAGGCAGAGAGTAGGACCAGGAGAAGAGGAGATGGGGGATGGGGCTGATTCACCGTGTCCAGGGCGAGCAGCACAGACAGCATTAGACAGGCAGATGTAGAGAGTAGGACCAGGAGAAGAGGAGATGGGGGATGGGGCTGATTCACCGTGTCCAGGGCGAGCAGCACAGACAGCATTAGACAGGCAGAGGCAGAGAGTAGGACCAGGAGAAGAGGAGATGGGGGATGGGGCTGATTCACCGTGTCCAGGGCGAGCAGCACAGACAGCATTAGACAGGCAGAGGCAGAGAGTAGGACCAGGAGAAGAGGAGATGGGGGATGGGGCTGATTCACCGTGTCCAGGGCGAGCAGCACAGACAGCATTAGACAGGCAGAGGTAGAGAGTAGGACCAGGAGAAGAGGAGATGGGGGATGGGGCTGATTCACCGTGTCCAGGGCGAGCAGCACAGACAGCATTAGACAGGCAGATGTAGAGAGTAGGACCAGGAGAAGAGGAGATGGGGGATGGGGCTGATTCACCGTGTCCAGGGCGAGCAGCACAGACAGCATTAGACAGGCAGAGGCAGAGAGTAGGACCAGGAGAAGAGGAGATGGGGGATGGGGCTGATTCACCGTGTCCAGGGCGAGCAGCACAGACAGCATTAGACAGGCAGATGTAGAGAGTAGGACCAGGAGAAGAGGAGATGGGGGATGGGGCTGATTCACCGTGTCCAGGGCGAGCAGCACAGACAGCATTAGACAGGCAGATGTAGAGAGTAGGACCAGGAGAAGAGGAGATGGGGGATGGGGCTGATTCACCGTGTCCAGGGCGAGCAGCACAGACAGCATTAGACAGGCAGATGTAGAGAGTAGGACCAGGAGAAGAGGAGATGGGGGATGGGGCTGATTCACCGTGTCCAGGGCGAGCAGCACAGACAGCATTAGACAGGCAGATGTAGAGAGTAGGACCAGGAGAAGAGGAGATGGGGGATGGGGCTGATTCACCGTGTCCAGGGCGAGCAGCACAGACAGCATTAGACAGGCAGATGTAGAGAGTAGGACCAGGAGAAGAGGAGATGGGGGATGGGGCTGATTCACCGTGTCCAGGGCGAGCAGCACAGACAGCATTAGACAGGCAGAGGTAGATTGTAGGACCAGGAGAAGAGGAGATGGGGGATGGGGCTGATTCACCGTGTCCAGGGCGAGCAGCACAGACAGCATTAGACAGGCAGAGGCAGAGAGTAGGACCAGGAGAAGAGGAGATGGGGGATGGGGCTGATTCACCGTGTCCAGGGCGAGCAGCACAGACAGCATTAGACAGGCAGAGGCAGAGAGTAGGACCAGGAGAAGAGGAGATGGGGGATGGGGCTGATTCACCGTGTCCAGGGCGAGCAGCACAGACAGCATTAGACAGGCAGATGTAGAGAGTAGGACCAGGAGAAGAGGAGATGGGGGATGGGGCTGATTGTTTTCCGTCCACCACAGTCCTTGGTGCCCAGGGGCATCCGCCCCGGTCTGGGCTGGATCTCTGCCCCTTCCAAGGCCTCGTAAATACCTCCACCCAACCAACCTACATACTGTAAACACACACTGAGGTCCTCTTTTCTCTATGCACACACACGCACACACACATACACACACGCACGTGCACGCACACACACACAAAACCACACACACACACATACACGCACACACACACACACAAAACCATACGCACACACACATGCACACACACACACTCAAGGTAGATAGATATCCTCTGTGACATTATATGCCCAGCAGCTCATGGAGATGTCTGTCACATTTATCTATTCATTCAAGTGTTTTCTTTCGTACACAGACACACTGCATTTCACTGCACCCACTATAACATCTGCTAATATGTGTATGTGACCAACACAATCTGAAATTTGACTTGAATGATGCACAGAAACTGACTCAGCTCCAAGGAGTATTTGTTTTCCTTCAAATGTTTTGAGCATTTGATTGAGCTCGCCTGCCTGCAGTGCTGGGTTTTCACTTGGAACGACAGACAGTTGACAGAGCGGTTCCACTTCCAGACAGTTGACAGAGCGGTTCCACTTCCAGACAGTTGACAGAGCGGTTCCACTTCCAGACAGTTGACAGAGTGGTTCCACTTCCAGACAGTTGACAGAGTGGTTCCACTTCCAGACAGTTGACAGAGCGGTTCCACTTCCAGACAGTTGACAGAGCCACTTCCACTTCCAGACAGTTGACAGAGCGGTTCCACTTCCAGACAGTTGACAGAGAGGTTCCACTTCCAGACAGTTGACAGAGCGGTTCCACTTCCAGACAGTTGACAGAGCGGTTCCACTTCCAGACAGTTGACAGAGCGGTTCCACTTCCAGACAGTTGACAGAGCCACTTCCAGACAGTTGACAGAGAGGAGCCACTTCCAGACAGTTGACAGAGCGGTTCCACTTCCAGACAGTTGACAGAGCGGTTCCACTTCCAGACAGTTGACAGAGCCACTTCCACTTCCAGACAGTTGACAGAGCGGTTCCACTTCCAGACAGTTGACAGAGCCACTTCCACTTCCAGACAGTTGACAGAGCCACTTCCACTTCCAGACAGTTGACAGAGCGGTTCCACTTCCAGACAGTTGACAGAGCGGTTCCACTTCCAGACAGTTGACAGAGCGGTTCCACTTCCAGACAGTTGACAGAGCGGTTCCACTTCCAGACAGTTGACAGAGCGGTTCCACTTCCAGACAGTTGACAGAGCGGTTCCTCTTCCAGACAGTTCACAGAGCGGTTCCACTTCCAGACAGTTGACAGAGCGGCTCCACTTCCAGACAGTTGACAGAGCGGTTCCACTTCCAGACAGTTGACAGAGCCACTTCCACTTCCAGACAGTTGACAGAGCGGTTCCACTTCCAGACAGTTGACAGAGCGGTTCCACTTCCAGACAGTTGACAGAGAGGTTCCACTTCCAGACAGTTGACAGAGAGGTTCCACTTCCAGACAGTTGACAGAGCGGTTCCACTTCCAGAGCGGTTCCACTTCCAGACAGTTGACAGAGAGGTTCCACTTCCAGACAGTTGACAGAGCGGTTCCACTTCCAGACAGTTGACAGAGAGGTTCCACTTCCAGACAGTTGACAGAGCCACTTCCAGACAGTTGACAGAGCGGTTCCACTTCCAGACAGTTGACAGAGCGGTTCCACTTCCAGACAGTTGACAGAGCGGTTCCACTTCCAGACAGTTGACAGAGCGGTTCCACTTCCAGACAGTTGACAGAGCGGTTCCACTTCCAGACAGTTAACAGAGCCACTTCCACTTCCAGACAGTTGACAGAGCGGTTCCACTTCCAGACAGTTGACAGAGAGGTTCCACTTCCAGACAGTTGACAGAGCGGTTCCACTTCCAGACAGTTGACAGAGAGGTTCCACTTCCAGACAGTTGACAGAGCGGTTCCACTTCCAGACAGTTGACAGAGCCACTTCCACTTCCAGACAGTTGACAGAGAGGTTCCACTTCCAGACAGTTGACAGAGCGGTTCCACTTCCAGACAGTTGACAGAGCGGTTCCACTTCCAGACAGTTGACAGAGCGGTTCCACTTCCAGACAGTTGACAGAGCGGTTCCACTTCCAGACAGTTGACAGAGCGGTTCCACTTCCAGACAGTTGACAGAGCGGTTCCACTTCCAGACAGTTGACAGAGCCACTTCCACTTCCAGACAGTTGACAGAGAGGTTCCACTTCCAGACAGTTGACAGAGCGGTTCCACTTCCAGACAGTTGACAGAGCGGTTCCACTTCCAGACAGTTGACAGAGCGGTTCCACTTCCAGACAGTTGACAGAGCGGTTCCACTTCCAGACAGTTGACAGAGCGGTTCCACTTCCAGACAGTTGACAGAGCGGTTCCACTTCCAGACAGTTGACAGTGCGGTTCCACTTCCAGACAGTTGACAGAGCCACTTCCACTTCCAGACAGTTGACAGAGCGGTTCCACTTCCAGACAGTTGACAGAGCCACTTCCACTTCCAGACAGTTGACAGAGCCACTTCCACTTCCAGACAGTTGACAGAGCGGTTCCACTTCCAGACAGTTGACAGAGCGGTTCCACTTCCAGACAGTTGACAGAGCGGTTCCACTTCCAGACAGTTGACAGAGCGGTTCCACTTCCAGACAGTTGACAGAGCGGTTCCACTTCCAGACAGTTGACAGAGCGGTTCCTCTTCCAGACAGTTCACAGAGCGGTTCCACTTCCAGACAGTTGACAGAGCGGCTCCACTTCCAGACAGTTGACAGAGCGGTTCCACTTCCAGACAGTTGACAGAGCCACTTCCACTTCCAGACAGTTGACAGAGTGGTTCCACTTCCAGACAGTTGACAGAGCGGTTCCACTTCCAGTTGACAGTTGACAGAGGTTCCACTTCCAGACAGTTGACAGAGAGGTTCCACTTCCAGACAGTTGACAGAGCGGTTCCACTTCCAGACAGTTGACAGAGCGGTTCCACTTCCAGACAGTTGACAGAGCGGTTCCACTTCCAGACAGTTGACAGAGCGGTTCCACTTCCAGACAGTTAACAGAGCCACTTCCACTTCCAGACAGTTGACAGAGCGGTTCCACTTCCAGACAGTTGACAGAGAGGTTCCACTTCCAGACAGTTGACAGAGCGGTTCCACTTCCAGACAGTTGACAGAGAGGTTCCACTTCCAGACAGTTGACAGAGCGGTTCCACTTCCAGACAGTTGACAGAGCCACTTCCACTTCCAGACAGTTGACAGAGAGGTTCCACTTCCAGACAGTTGACAGAGCGGTTCCACTTCCAGACAGTTGACAGAGCGGTTCCACTTCCAGACAGTTGACAGAGCGGTTCCACTTCCAGACAGTTGACAGAGCGGTTCCACTTCCAGACAGTTGACAGAGCGGTTCCACTTCCAGACAGTTGACAGAGCGGTTCCACTTCCAGACAGTTGACAGAGCGGTTCCACTTCCAGACAGTTGACAGAGCCACTTCCACTTCCAGACAGTTGACAGAGAGGTTCCACTTCCAGACAGTTGACAGAGCGGTTCCACTTCCAGACAGTTGACAGAGCGGTTCCACTTCCAGACAGTTGACAGAGCGGTTCCACTTCCAGACAGTTGACAGAGCGGTTCCACTTCCAGACAGTTGACAGAGCGGTTCCACTTCCAGACAGTTGACAGAGCGGTTCCACTTCCAGACAGTTGACAGAGCGGTTCCACTTCCAGACAGTTGACAGAGCCACTTCCACTTCCAGACAGTTGACAGAGCGGTTCCACTTCCAGACAGTTGACAGTGCGGTTCCACTTCCAGACAGTTGACAGAGCCACTTCCACTTCCAGACAGTTGACAGAGCGGTTCCACTTCCAGACAGTTGACAGAGCCACTTCCACTTCCAGACAGTTGACAGAGCCACTTCCACTTCCAGACAGTTGACAGAGCGGTTCCACTTCCAGACAGTTGACAGAGCGGTTCCACTTCCAGACAGTTGACAGAGCGGTTCCACTTCCAGACAGTTGACAGAGCGGTTCCACTTCCAGACAGTTGACAGAGCGGTTCCACTTCCAGACAGTTGACAGAGCGGTTCCTCTTCCAGACAGTTCACAGAGCGGTTCCACTTCCAGACAGTTGACAGAGCGGCTCCACTTCCAGACAGTTGACAGAGCGGTTCCACTTCCAGACAGTTGACAGAGCCACTTCCACTTCCAGACAGTTGACAGAGTGGTTCCACTTCCAGACAGTTGACAGAGCGGTTCCACTTCCAGACAGTTGACAGAGAGGTTCCACTTCCAGACAGTTGACAGAGAGGTTCCACTTCCAGACAGTTGACAGAGCGGTTCCACTTCCAGAGCGGTTCCACTTCCAGACAGTTGACAGAGAGGTTCCACTTCCAGACAGTTGACAGAGCGGTTCCACTTCCAGACAGTTGACAGAGCGGTTCCACTTCCAGACAGTTGACAGAGCCACTTCCAGACAGTTGACAGAGCGGTTCCACTTCCAGACAGTTGACAGAGCGGTTCCACTTCCAGACAGTTGACAGAGCGGTTCCACTTCCAGACAGTTGACAGAGCGGTTCCACTTCCAGACAGTTAACAGAGCCACTTCCACTTCCAGACAGTTGACAGAGCGGTTCCACTTCCAGACAGTTGACAGAGAGGTTCCACTTCCAGACAGTTGACAGAGCGGTTCCACTTCCAGACAGTTGACAGAGAGGTTCCACTTCCAGACAGTTGACAGAGCGGTTCCACTTCCAGACAGTTGACAGAGCCACTTCCACTTCCAGACAGTTGACAGAGAGGTTCCACTTCCAGACAGTTGACAGAGCGGTTCCACTTCCAGACAGTTGACAGAGCGGTTCCACTTCCAGACAGTTGACAGAGCGGTTCCACTTCCAGACAGTTGACAGAGCGGTTCCACTTCCAGACAGTTGACAGAGCCACTTCCACTTCCAGACAGTTGACAGAGCGGTTCCACTTCCAGACAGTTGACAGTGCGGTTCCACTTCCAGACAGTTGACAGAGCCACTTCCACTTCCAGACAGTTGACAGAGCGGTTCCACTTCCAGACAGTTGACAGAGCCACTTCCACTTCCAGACAGTTGACAGAGCGGTTCCACTTCCAGACAGTTGACAGAGCGGTTCCACTTCCAGACAGTTGACAGAGCGGTTCCACTTCCAGACAGTTGACAGAGCGGTTCCACTTCCAGACAGTTGACAGAGCGGTTCCACTTCCAGACAGTTGACAGAGCGGTTCCACTTCCAGACAGTTGACAGAGCGGTTCCACTTCCAGACAGTTGACAGAGCCACTTCCACTTCCAGACAGTTGACAGAGCGGTTCCACTTCCAGACAGTTGACAGTGCGGTTCCACTTCCAGACAGTTGACAGTTGACAGAGCCACTTCCACTTCCAGACAGTTGACAGAGCGGTTCCACTTCCAGACAGTTGACAGAGCCACTTCCACTTCCAGACAGTTGACAGAGCCACTTCCACTTCCAGACAGTTGACAGAGCGGTTCCACTTCCAGACAGTTGACAGAGCGGTTCCACTTCCAGACAGTTGACAGAGCGGTTCCACTTCCAGACAGTTGACAGAGCGGTTCCACTTCCAGACAGTTGACAGAGCGGTTCCACTTCCAGACAGTTGACAGAGCGGTTCCTCTTCCAGACAGTTCACAGAGCGGTTCCACTTCCAGACAGTTGACAGAGCGGCTCCACTTCCAGACAGTTGACAGAGCGGTTCCACTTCCAGACAGTTGACAGAGCCACTTCCACTTCCAGACAGTTGACAGAGCGGTTCCACTTCCAGACAGTTGACAGAGCGGTTCCACTTCCAGACAGTTGACAGAGAGGTTCCACTTCCAGACAGTTGACAGAGAGGTTCCACTTCCAGACAGTTGACAGAGCGGTTCCACTTCCAGAGCGGTTCCACTTCCAGACAGTTGACAGAGAGGTTCCACTTCCAGACAGTTGACAGAGCGGTTCCACTTCCAGACAGTTGACAGAGCGGTTCCACTTCCAGACAGTTGACAGAGCCACTTCCAGACAGTTGACAGAGCGGTTCCACTTCCAGACAGTTGACAGAGCGGTTCCACTTCCAGACAGTTGACAGAGCGGTTCCACTTCCAGACAGTTGACAGAGAGGTTCCACTTCCAGACAGTTGACAGAGCGGTTCCACTTCCAGAGCGGTTCCACTTCCAGACAGTTGACAGAGAGGTTCCACTTCCAGACAGTTGACAGAGCGGTTCCACTTCCAGACAGTTGACAGAGCGGTTCCACTTCCAGACAGTTGACAGAGCCACTTCCAGACAGTTGACAGAGCGGTTCCACTTCCAGACAGTTGACAGAGCGGTTCCACTTCCAGACAGTTGACAGAGCGGTTCCACTTCCAGACAGTTGACAGAGCGGTTCCACTTCCAGACAGTTGACAGAGAGGTTCCACTTCCAGACAGTTGACAGAGCCACTTCTACTAAAACGACGAGCAACAGTTACTGACAACCATGTCTGTTGATTTGTTTTTCCGCCAGAAGTTTTCATGTCATTAGTCATTGAACTGGTCAAAAGGACTTATTATCCTCCTGTGTGTGTTATGTTCTGTGTCAGTTCTGTCGAATCAAACATCCCTTCACACTGCTCTGTCGAATCAAACATCCCTCCACACTGCTCTGTCGAATCAAACATCCCTCCACACTGCACTGTCTAATCAAACATCCCTCCACACTGCTCTGTCTAATCAAACATCCCTCCACACTGCACTGTCTAATCAAACATCCCTCCACACTGCTCTGTCGAATCAAACATCCCTCCACACTGCACTGTCTAATCAAACATCCCTCCACACTGCTCTGTCGAATCAAACATCCCTCCACACTGCTCTGTCGAATCAAACATCCCTCCACACTGCACTGTCTAATCAAACATCCCTCCACACTGCTCTGTCTAATCAAACATCCCTCCACACTGCACTGTCTAATCAAACATCCCTCCACACTGCTCTGTCGAATCAAACATCCCTCCACACTGCACTGTCTAATCAAACATCCCTCCACACTGCTCTGTCGAATCAAACATCCCTCCACACTGCACTGTCTAATCAAACATCCCTCCACACTGTTCTGTCGAATCAAACATCCCTTCACACTGCTCTGTCGAATCAAACATCCCTCCACACTGCACTGTCTAATCAAACATCCCTCCACACTGCTCTGTCGAATCAAACATCCCTCCACACTGCACTGTCTAATCAAACATCCCTCCACACTGCTCTGTCTAATCAAACATCCCTCCACACTGCTCTGTCTAATCAAACATCCCTCCACACTGCTCTGTCTAATCAAACATCCCTCCACACTGCTCTGTCTAATCAAACATCCCTCCACACTGCTCTGTCGAATCAAACATCCCTTCACACTGCTCTGTCGAATCAAACATCCCTCCACACTGTTCTGTCTAAACAAACATCTCTCCACACTGCTCTGTCTAATCAAACATCCCTCCACACTGCTCTGTCTAATCAAACATCCCTCCACACTGCTCTGTCGAATCAAACATCCCTCCACACTGCTCTGTCTAATCAAACATCCCTCCACACTGCTCTGTCTAATCAAACATCCCTCCACACTGTTCTGTCTAAACAAACATCCCTCCGCACTGCTCTGTCTAATCAAACATCCCTCCGCACTGCGCTGTCGAATCAAACATCCCTCCACACTGTTCTGTCTAATCAAACATCCCTCCACACTGCTCTGTCGAATCAAACATCCCTCCACACTGCTCTGTCGAATCAAACATCCCTCCACACTGCTCTGTCTAATCAAACATCCCTCCACACTGCTCTGTCTAATCAAACATCCCTCCACACTGCTCTGTCAAATCAAACATCCCTCCGCACTGCTTTGTCGAATCAAACATCCCTCCACACTGTTCTGTCTAATCAAACATCCCTCCGCACTGCTCTGTCTAATCAAACATCCCTCCACAGCGCTCTATCGAATCAAACATCCCTCCACACTGCTCTGTCTAATCAAACATCCCTCCACACTGCTCTGTCTAATCAAACATCCCTCTGCACTGCTCTGTCTAATCAAACATCCCTCCGCACTGCTCTGTCTCATCAAACATCCCTCCACACTGCTGTCTAATCAAACATCCCTCCACACTGCTCTGTCGAATCAAACATCCCACCACACTGCTCTGTCTAATCAAACATCCCTCCACACTGCTCTGTCTAATCAAACATCCCTCCACACTGCTCTGTCTAATCAAACATCCCTCCGCACTGCTCTGTCTAATCAAACATCCCTCCGCACTGCTCTGTCAAATCAAACATCCCTCCACACTGCTCTGTCTAATCAAACATCCCTCCACACTGCTCTGTCTAATCAAACATCCCTCCACACTGCTCTGTTGAATCAAACATCCCTCCACACTGTTCTGTCTAATCAAACATCCCTCCACACTGCTCTGTCTAATTAAACAGTATGAAAGTCTCCTATGGAGTGACACTAATTTGTATGTAATGAGTGAAGCCTTGGGGAGGAACAAGGAGACAAGTGGGCAGATTCCCCCATTCTTCCTCCTCCTCACCCCTACCCTCTCACTCATCACCCTCTCCCTCCTCCTCACCCTCTCACTCCTCACCCTCTCACTCATCCCCACCCTCTCACTCCTCATCCCCACCCTCACACTCCTCACCCTCTCCCTCCTCCTCACCCCTCCCTCACCCTCTCCCCAGTCTCCAACCCCCCCCTCCCACTCCCTTTGTTTTCCCTCCCCAGCCAATCAGCTGTCCTGTCCCGGGCTGTGTGGGTGTGTCTCTCTGACTGTTCTCTTTGCATTCCTCTGCAGGCATCTCAATAACAATAGAATCCGCACCCTGGGAACGCAGTGCTTTGACGGCCTTCACAGCCTGGAGACTCTGTAAGTTGACCTCTCATTATCATGAAGACAACTACTGCCATTTGAAGATTCTTTGCCCTCTTCATCTCTCTTCTCCCTCCTCCTCCCTTCATCTCTCTTCTCCCTCCTTCTCCCTCCCTCTCTCTTCTCCCTCCATCTCTCTTCTCCCTCCCTCTCTTCTCCCCCACCTCCCTCCCTCTCTTCTCCCCCACCTCCCTCCCTCTCTTCTCCCTCCTCCTTCCTCCATATCTTCTCCCTCCTTCTCCTTCCATCTCTTCTACCTTCTCCTCCCTTCATCTCTCTTCCCACCCTCCTCCCTCCCTCCTCCTCCCTCCATCTCTCTTGTCCCTCCTCCTCATCCCTCCCTCTCTTCTCCCTCCTCATCGCTCCCTCTCTTCTCCCTACTCCTCCCTCCCTCCATCTCTCTTCTCCCTCCTCATCCCTCCCTCTCTTCTCCCTACTCCTCCCTCCATCTCTCTTCTCCCTCCTCATCGCTCCCTCTCTTCTCCCTACTCCTCCCTCCCTCCATCTCTCTTCTCCCTCCTCATCGCTCCCTCTCTTCTCCCTACTCCTCCCTCCCTCCATCTCTCTTCTCCCTCCTCATCCCTCCCTCTCTTCTCCCTACTCCTCCCTCCCTCCATCTCTCTTCTCCCTCCTCATCGCTCCCTCTCTTCTCCCTACTCCTCCCTCCCTCCATCTCTCTTCTCCCTCCTCATCGCTCCCTCTCTTCTCCCTACTCCTCCCTCCCTCCATCTCTCTTCTCCCTCCTCATCGCTCCCTCTCTTCTCCCTACTCCTCCCTCCCTCCATCTCTCTTCTCCCTCCTCATCGCTCCCTCTCTTCTCCCTCCTCCTCCCTCCCTCCCTCTCTCTTCTCCCTCCTCATCCCTCCCTCTCTTCTCCCTCCTCATCCCTCCCTCTCTTCTCCCTACTCTTCCCTCGCTCTCTTCTCTCTCCTCCTCCCTCCCTCTCTTCTCCCTCCTCATCCCTCCCTCTCTTCTCCCTCCTTATCCCTCCCTCTCTTATCCCTCCTCATCCCTCCCTCTCTTCTCCCTACTCCTCCCTCCCTCCCTCTCTTCTCCCTCCCTCCCTCTCTTCTCCCTCCTCCTCCCTCCCTCTCTTCTCCCTCCTCATCCCTCCCCTCTCTTCTCCCTCCCTCCCTCTCTTCTCCCTCCTCCTCCCTCCCTCTCTTCTCCCTCCTCATCCCTCCCTCTCTTCTCCCTACACCTCTCTTATCCCTCCTCATCCCTCCCTCTCTTCTCCCTACTCCTCCCTCCCTCTCTTCTCCCTCCTCCTCCCTCCCTCTCTTCTCCCTCCTCCTCCCTCCCTCTCTTCTCCCTACTCCTCCCTCCCTCTCTTGTCCCTCCTCCTCCCTTCCTCCTTCTTTTGCCACTGACAGTCACACAACACAGAGAGTTTCCCTTACAGCTCTAGAAGTGGGCCACTGCTCTCTCGCTCTCTGGTTCTCTCTCGCTCTCTGGTTCTCTCTCGCTCTCTGGTTCTCTCTCGCTCTCTGGTTCTCTCTCGCTCTCTGGTTCTCTCTCTCTCAGTTAATTGTTTGCCTGACTAAAAGTCATTCACATGCATGAATAGACATGGGTGCACTGAAGCATACCAGAAGCATACCAGAAGCCATTGGCTAGTTGGTTGGCTGGCTGGTTGGTTGGTTGGCTGGATGACTGGCTGGCTGGCTAGTTGCCTGTCTGGCTGGTTGGTTGGTTGGCTTGCCGGTGTTTGGCTGGTTGGTTGGTTGGAAGGTTGGCTTGCTGGTTGGCTGGCTGGCTGGCTGGCTGGTTGGCTGTCTGGTTGGCTGGCTGGTTGGCTGGCTGGCTGGCTGGCTGGTTGGCTGGCTGGTTGGCTGGCTGGTTGGCTAGCTGGCTGGTTGGCTGGCTTCTTGGCTGGTTGGCTGGCTGGCTGGCCGGTTCATTAAAGGAATCCCCTAACACAGAATATACTATTTGTCATGTAGTTAAATATATTCCCTGTTAGGAGATTCCCTCCAGAAATCACACACTCCCATGGCTTTTACATGTTCATTCATTTTGCATTTAGAGGGGCTTGTGTGTAACAGAGAGACGTGTGAGTAACAGAGAGATGTGTGGGTAACAGAGAGACTTGTGGGTAACAGAGAGACTTGTGGGTAACAGAGAGACGTGTGGTAACAAAGAGACTTGTGGGTAACAGAGAGACTTGTTGGTAACAGAGACTTGTGGATAACAGAGAGACTTGTGGGTAACAGAGAGACTTGTGGGTAACAGAGAGACTTGTGGGTAACAGAGAGATGTGTAGGTAACAGAGAGTCTTGTGGGTAACTATGAAACGTCTGTCTTCCAGATTGTTGTGGATGTGGGGGTGTTCCCACATTAATGGCAGCAGCTGCTTGGACACAGCCGGCATATTCTCCTCAGGGAGGGGTCTCTGTCTCCACCCTGCGGGGGGTGAGGAGTGTTCACATTAACTCTCCATGTGTCACATGACATCTATTCAGCTCCAGGGACTGGGAGCTATTCGTTAACCCCCTGCCTGCCTGCCTGCCTTCCTTACAAACCTCCTTTATCCATTTGTCATGTTGATAATGGTTAGACATGTCCACACAGCAAAGGGCCGATCGTCACATGATCATCCGAACCTAGAGGTCCCCCCCACAGTATTACATGCAGGACCTTGATCCTGGCTGCTTCTCCATACAACAACATGGGAAACTAAGTGTGGAGTTCCTATACCTTAAAAACACACAGATGTTACACTCTCTTCCTGGTACCATCCTGGGTCTCCACGACAACAGGTGGTTTATGGTGTCAGTTTAACACTCTTCCTGGTACCAACCTGGGTCTCCATGACAACAGGTGATTTATGGTGGCAGAGTAACACTCTCTTCCTGGTACCATCCTGGGTCTCCACGACAACAGGTGGTTTATGGTGTCAGTTTAACACTCTCTTCCTGGTACCATCCTGGGTCTCCACGACAACAGGTGGTTTATGGTGGCAGAGTAACACTCTCTTCCTGGTACCATCCTGGGTCTCCATGACAACAGGTGGTTTATGGTGGCAGAGTAACACTCTCTTCCTGGTACCATACTGGGTCTCCACGACAACAGGTGGTTTATGGTGTCAGAGTAACACTCTCTTCCTGGTACCATCCTGGGTCTCCACGACAACAGGTGGTTTATGGTGGCAGAGTAACACTCTCTTCCTGGTACCATCCTGGGTCTCCACGACAACAGGTGGTTTATGGTGGCAGAGTAACACTCTCTTCCTGGTACCATCCTGGGTCTCCACGACAACAGGTGGTTTATGGTGGCAGAGTAACACTCTCTTCCTGGTACCATCCTGGGTCTCCACGACAACAGGTGGTTTATGGTGTCAGAGTAACACTCTCTTACTGGTACCATCCTGGGTCTCCAAGACAACAGGTGGTTTATGGTGTCAGTTTAACACTCTCTTCCTGGTACCATCCTGGGTCTCCATGACAACAGGTGATTTATGGTGTCAGAGTAACACTCTCTTCCTGGTAACATCCTGGGTCTCCACGACAACAGGTGGTTTATGGTGTCAGAGTAACACTCTCTTCCTGGTACCATCCTGGGTCTCCATGACAACAAGTGGTTTATGGTGTCAGAGTAACACTCTCTTCCTGGTACCATCCTGGGTCTCCACGACAACAGGTGGTTTATGGTGTCAGTTTAACACTCTCTTCCTGGTACCATCCTGGGTCTCCACGACAACAGGTGGTTTATGGTGGCAGAGTAACACTCTCTTCCTGGTACCATCCTGGGTCTCCACGACAACAGGTGGTTTATGGTGGCAGAGTAACACTCTCTTCCTGGTACCATCCTGGGTCTCCACGACAACAGGTGGTTTATGGTGTCAGAGTAACACTCTCTTCCTGGTACCATCCTGGGTCTCCATGACAACAAGTGGTTTATGGTGTCAGAGTAACACTCTCTTCCTGGTACCATCCTGGGTCTCCACGACAACAGGTGGTTTATGGTGTCAGAGTAACTCTCTCTTCCTGGTACCATCCTGGGTCTCCATGACAACAGGTGGTTTATGGTGTCAGAGTATACCTTTACTGTAAAAAAACATGTACCTTAGAAAACACTCCCTGGCTTAGTAGTACTGTGTTTATATAGCAAAACACTCCCTGGCTTAGTAGTACTGTGTTTATATATCAAAACACTACCTAGCTTAGTAGTACTGTGTTTATTTAGCAAAACACTCCCTGGCTTAGTAGTACTGTGTTTATATAGCAAAACACTCCCTGGCTTAGTAGTACTGCGTTTATATATCAAAACACTCCCTGGCTTAGTAGTACTGTGTTTATTTAGCAAAACACTCCCTGGCTTAGTAGTACTGTGTTTATTTAACAAAACACTCCCTGGCTTAGTAGTACTGCGTTTATATATCAAAACACTCCCTGGCTTAGTAGTACTGTGTTTATTTAGCAAAACACTCCCTGGCTTAGTAGTACTGTGTTTATTTAGCAAAACACTCCCTGGCTTAGTAGTACTGTATTTATTTAGCAAAATACTCCCTGGTTTAGTAGTACTGTGTTTATTTAGCAAAACACTCCCTGGCTTAGTAGTACTGCGTTTATTTTTCCGTATAATTTTAAAGTCATGACTCGGTTCTGTTTCTGTTTAATTAACCCAGCTGCAAATTTGACAACATTTACATGACAGATGTCTGTGTGAGGGAATTAAACAAAGCAAAGATCCAACTGATATTCTCCATCTGAAGTCTAGAACCTGAGTTCTAACACACAGACATGATATTCTCCATCTGAACACTAGAACCTGAGTTCCAACACACAGACATGATATTCTCCATCTGAACTCTAGAACCTGAGTTCTAACACACAGACATGATATTCTCCATCTGAACTCTAGAACCTGAGTTCTAACACACGGACATGATATTCTCCATCTGAAGTCTAGAACCTGAGTTCTAACAAACAGACATGATATTCTCCATCTGAACTCTAGAACCGGAGTTCTAACACACATACATGATATTCTCCATCTGAAGTCTAGAACCTGTGTTCTAACACACGGACATGATATTCTCCATCTGAAGTCTAGAACCTGAGTTCTAACACACAGACATGATATTCTCCATCTGAAGTCTAGAACCTGAGTTCTAACACACAGACATGATATTCTCCATCTGAAGTCTAGAACCTGATTTATATCACACAAATGTCCGTTATTCATTTAGAAAGGGTTCTATGTCCTTCCTGCTGCAGTGTGTCTATGTCCCAAATCGCACCCTATTCCCTGTAAAGTGCACTACTTTTGGCCAGAGTCATATAGGGCCCTGGTTAAAAGTAGTGCTCTCTAAAGGGAATAAGGTGCCATTTGTTGATGCAGATTCTGACTGTGTGTGTGGTCGTTGTGAGCAGGACTCTGTAATACTTGCTGTCCACTCTATATAATGTTTACATAACCTACATTACTCATCTCATGTGTATATACTCTACTCTATACCAACTACTGCATCTTGCCTGTGCAGCACGGCCATCACTCATCCATATATTTATATGTACATATTCTTATTCATTCCTTTACACTTGTGTGTATAAGGTAGTTGTTGTGAAATTGTTAGATATTACTGCACGGTCAAAACTAGAAGCACAAGCATTTCACTACACTCACATTAACATCTGCCCACCATGTGTACGTGGCCAATACAATTTGATTTGATTTGATGAGCTGTTTCTATACAAACGACCGGACGAACGACCGGCATGCACATGTTTTCCCCGTGTTTTCACTGCATTACAGACAACCTTCTGGCAGGGTGCAACAGGATATATCTCTGTATGCAGGGTGCAACAGGATCTATCTCTGTATGCAGGGTGCAACAGGCTATATCTCTGTATGCAGGGTGCAACAGGCTATATCTCTG
>NW_027013260.1:115174-131485 GCF_036934945.1 Oncorhynchus masou masou | reverse complement strand
CAGAGCTGGGCCATCGCCCCCTTATCAGAGCCAGAGCTGGGCCATCACCCCCCTTACCAGAGCTGGGCCATCACCCCCTTATCAGAGCTGGGCCATCACCCCCTTACCAGAGCCAGAGCTGGGCCATCGCCCCCCTTACCAGAGCCAGAGCTGGGCCATCGCCCCCCTTACCAGAGCCAGAGCTGGGCCATCGCCCCCTTACCAGAGCCAGAGCTGGGCCATCGCCCCCTTACCAGAGCCAGAGCTGGGCCATCGCCCCCTTACCAGAGCCAGAGCTGGGCCATCGCCCCCTTACCAGAGCCAGAGCTGGGCCATCGCCCCCCTTACCAGAGCCAGAGCTGGGCCATCGCCCCCCTTACCAGAGCCAGAGCTGGGCCATCGCCCCCCTTACCAGAGCCAGAGCTGGGCCATCGCCCCCCTTACCAGAGCCAGAGCTGGGCCATCGCCCCCTTATCAGAGCCAGAGCTGGGCCATCACCCCCTTATCAGAGCCAGAGCTGGGCCATCACCCCCCTTATCAGAGCCAGAGCTGGGCCATCACCCCCTTATCAGAGCCAGAGCTGGGCCATCACCCCCTTATCAGAGCCAGAGCTGGGCCATCACCCCCTTATCAGAGCCAGAGCTGGGCCATCACCCCCTTATCAGAGCCAGAGCTGGGCCATCACCCCCTTATCAGAGCCAGAGCTGGGCCATCACCCCCTTATCAGAGCCAGAGCTGGGCCATCACCCCCCTTATCAGAGCCAGAGCTGGGCCATCACCCCCTTATCAGAGCCAGAGCTGGGCCATCACCCCCTTATCAGAGCCAGAGCTGGGCCATCACCCCCCTTATCAGAGCCAGAGCTGGGCCATCACCCCCTTATCAGAGCCAGAGCTGGGCCATCACCCCCTTATCAGAGCCAGAGCTGGGCCATCACCCCCTTATCAGAGCCAGAGCTGGGCCATCACCCCCTTATCAGAGCCAGAGCTGGGCCATCACCCCCTTATCAGAGCCAGAGCTGGGCCATCACCCCCTTATCAGAGCCAGAGCTGGGCCATCACCCCCTTATCAGAGCCAGAGCTGGGCCATCACCCCCTTATCAGAGCCAGAGCTGGGCCATCACCCCCTTATCAGAGCCAGAGCTGGGCCATCACCCCCTTATCAGAGCCAGAGCTGGGCCATCACCCCCTTATCAGAGCCAGAGCTGGGCCATCACCCCCTTATCAGAGCTGGGCCATCACCCCCTTACCAGAGCTGGGCCATCACCCCCTTATCAGAGCTGGGCCATCACCCCCTTATCAGAGCTGGGCCATCACCCCCTTATCAGAGCCAGAGCTGGGCCATCACCCCCTTATCAGAGCCAGAGCTGGGCCATCACCCCCTTATCAGAGCCAGAGCTGGGCCATCACCCCCTTATCAGAGCCAGAGCTGGGCCATCACCCCCTTATCAGAGCCAGAGCTGGGCCATCACCCCCTTATCAGAGCCAGAGCTGGGCCATCACCCCCTTATCAGAGCCAGAGCTGGGCCATCACCCCCTTATCAGAGCCAGAGCTGGGCCATCACCCCCTTATCAGAGCCAGAGCTGGGCCATCACCCCCTTATCAGAGCTGGGCCATCACCCCCTTATCAGAGCCAGAGCTGGGCCATCACCCCCTTATCAGAGCCAGAGCTGGGCCATCACCCCCCTTACCAGAGCCAGAGCTGGGCCATGACCCCCCCTTACCAGAGCCAGAGCTGGGCCATCACCCCCCTTACCAGAGCCAGAGCTGGGCCATCACCCCCCTTTGCCAGAGCTGGGCCATCACCCCCCCTTACCAGAGCCAGAGATGGGCCATCACCTCCCCTTACCAGAGCCAGAGCTGGGCCATCACCCCCTTATCAGAGCCAGAGCTGGGCCATCACCCCCTTACCAGAGCCAGAGCTGGGCCATCACCCCCCTTATCAGAGCTGGGCCATCACCCCCTTACCAGAGCCAGAGCTGGGCCATCACCCCCCTTACCAGAGCCAGAGCTGGGCCATCACCCCCTTATCAGAGCCAGAGCTGGGCCATCACCCCCTTACCAGAGCCAGAGCTGGGCCATCACCCCCTTACCAGAGCCAGAGCTGGGCCATCACCCCCTTACCAGAGCCAGAGCTGGGCCATCACCCCCTTACCAGAGCCAGAGCTGGGCCATCACCCCCCTTACCAGAGCCAGAGCTGGGCCATCACCCCCTTACCAGAGCCAGAGCTGGGCCATCACCCCCTTATCAGAGCCAGAGCTGGGCCATCTAACCCCTAACCCCAAGCCCTGACTGTACTCCTAACCCCTACCCCCAAGCCCTGACTGTACCCCTAACCCCTGACCCCTACCCCTAACCCCTACCCCCAAGACCTGACTGTACCCCTAACCCCTGACCCCTAACCCCTACCCCTAACCCCTACCCCCAAGCCCTGACTGTACCCCTAACCCCTGACCCCTAACCCCTACCCCTAACCCCTACCCCCAAGCCCTGACTGTACCCCTAACCCCTGACCCCTACCCCTAACCCCTACCCTCAGCCCCTGACTGTATCCCTGACCCCTACCCATGACCCCTACCCCTAACCCCTACCCCCAAGCCCTGACTGTACCCCCTAACCCCTAACCCCTACCCCAAGCCCTGACTCTGCACACCCCTAACCCTAAACCCTAACCCTACCCCAAGCCCTGACTGTACCCCTAACCCCTACCCCCAAGCCCTGACTGTACCCCTAACCCTACCCCTGACCCCTACCCCCAAGCCCTGACTGTACCCTAATCCTGCTACAGGTGTTTGGGGTACGGGTGTGTACGAGGTATACCAGATGTTACAAGTTGCAACAGAGAGGCGGGCGGGTCCGGGCACAGCAGGAGCAGAACCATTCTGCTGTTATGACCCATGGCAACCTGATGCTTCCAAGCCTGGTGTCTTATTGTCCCGAGTGGAGCCGGGGTTTGGGCCCCGTGTTACCAAATACCAAGCAGTTTGTTACCAAGCTGATCAAACCTCCCTTTGCCTTCCATTGATGCCAGGGATTTTTCAATGATATCTGTCATGGCCGCACAGCATTGGTGGAAAGAAAACACTGGTGTGATTTTTATTTTATTTTACCTTTATTTAACCAGGCAAGTCAGTTAAGAACAAATTCTTATTTTCAATGACGGCTTGGGAACAGTGGGTTAACTGCCTGTTCGGGGGCAGAACGACCAATTTGTACCTTGTCAGCTCGGGGGTTTGAACTCACAACCTTCCGGTTACTAGTCCAATGCTCTAACCACTGGGCTACCCTCAGCCGCCCCAGGCGGGTAGCCCTAGTGGGTATGGTCTGGATGGTGTTTATGATATATCTAGCAGACGCTTTTGTCAAAGCGACTTACAAGTGGGGCCACTACTTTTACACAGCTACGGCTTTTCCTCTGCACACAGGACAGACGGTTTTCCTCGTCTTGGACTCCGGCTCTGTGTATGTCTCTTCTGTCTGTTCGGCTCAATCTGCTCCAACTGGCTCTAAAAAAACCCTCTGGAGTCAAAGCTGATACATTGTGCTTTTAATTGCAGCGACTACGTCAAACTAATGAAGGCCTATCTATTTCCCCCTCCACTTGTCTATTGTACACATCGCAGACATGGCGACTCCATCTATTGGCGAAGCTACTCAGCCAATAGGAGCAAGACAATATTGATAGGTATCACACAAACTCACCCAGACCAGTGAGTATCCTGGCTACAAGCCAGCCTTTGTTTTGCTGGGCCGCTCTCTCTGTGTGTTTGGGACAAGAGTGACTGTCCTCCAGAGCAGGTGGGGGGGGTGGGGGTGGGGGAGGGAGAGAGACTTCCCTATGTGTTTCAGCTGCCCTGTAGCTCTCAGAGAGAATCAGTCGGTAACTCTCAGAGAGAATCAGTCGGTAACTCTCCTTCTCAGAGAGAATCAGTCTGTAACTCTCCTTCTCAGAGAGAATCAGTCGGTAACTCTCAGGGAGAATCAGTCTGTAACTCTCAGAGAGAATCAGTCGGTAACTCTCAGAGAGAATCAGTCGGTAACTCTCAGAGAGAATCAGTCGGTAACTCTCCTTCTCAGAGAGAATCAGTCTGTAACTCTCAGAGAGAATCAGTCGGTAACTCTCAGAGAGAATCAGTCGGTAACTCTCCTTCTCAGAGAGAATCAGTCGGTAACTCTCAGAGAGAATCAGTCGGTAACTCTGAGAGAATCAGTCGGTAACTCTCCTTCTCAGAGAGAATCAGTCGGTAAATCTCCTTCTCAGAGAGAATCAGTCTGTAACACTCAGAGAGAATCAGTCGGTAACTCTCCTTCTCAGAGAGAATCAGTCGGTAACTCTCCTTCTCAGAGAGAATCAGTCGGTAACTCTCCTTCTCAGAGAGAATCAGTCGGTAAATCTCCTTCTCAGAGAGAATCAGTCTGTAACACTCAGAGAGAATCAGTCGGTAACTCTCCTTCTCAGAGAGAATCAGTGTGTAACTCTCAGAGAGAATCAGTCTGTAACTCTCAGGGAGAATCAGTCTGTAAATCTCAGAGAGAATCAGTCGGTAACTCTCAGAGAGAATCAGTCTGTAACTCTCAGAGAGAATCAGTCTGTAACTCTCAGAGAGAATCAGTCGGTAACTCTCCTTCTCAGAGAGAATCAGTCGGTAAATCTCAGAGAGAATCAGTCGGTAACTCTCAGAGAGAATCAGTCGGTAACTCTCCTTCTCAGAGAGAATCAGTCGGTAACTCTCCTTCTCAGAGAGAATCAGTCTGTAACTCTCCTTCTCAGAGAGAATCAGTCGGTAAATCTCAGAGAGAATCAGTCTGTAACTCTCCTTCTCAGAGAGAATCAGTCGGTAACTCTCAGAGAGAATCAGTCGGTAAATCTCAGAGAGAATCAGTCTGTAACTCTCCTTCTCAGAGAGAATCAGTCTGTAACTCTCCTTCTCAGAGAGAATCAGTCTGTAACTCTCAGAGAGAATCAGTCTGTAACTCTCCTTCTCAGAGAGAATCAGTCGGTAACTCTCAGAGAGAATCAGTCTGTAACACTCAGAGAGAATCAGTCTGTAACTCTCAGAGAGAATCAGTCTGTAACTCTCAGAGAGAATCAGTCTGTAACACTCAGAGAGAATCAGTCTGTAACTCTCCTTCTCAGAGAGAATCAGTCTGTAACTCTCCTTCTCAGAGAGAATCAGTCGGTAACTCTCAGAGAGAATCAGTCGGTAACTCTCAGGGAGAATCAGTCTGTAACTCTCAGAGAGAATCAGTCGGTAAATCTCAGAGAGAATCAGTCGGTAACTCTCCTTCTCAGAGAGAATCAGTGTGTAACTCTCAGAGAGAATCAGTGTGTAACTCTCAGAGAGAATCAGTCTGTAACTCTCAGAGAGAATCAGTCGGTAACTCTCAGAGAGAATCAGTTTGTAAATCTCAGAGAGAATCAGTCTGTAAATCTCAGAGAGAATCAGTCTGTAACTCTCAGAGAGAATCAGTCTGTAACTCTCAGAGAGAATCAGTCGGTAACTCTCCTTCTCAGAGAGAATCAGTCGGTAAATCTCAGAGAGAATCAGTCTGTAACTCTCAGAGAGAATCAGTCTGTAACTCTCAGAGAGAATCAGTCTGTAACTCTCAGAGAGAATCAGTCTGTAACTCTCAGAGAGAATCAGTCTGTAACTCTCCTCCTCAGAGAGAATCAGTCGGTAACTCTCCTTCTCAGAGAGAATCAGTCGGTAAATCTCAGAGAGAATCAGTTGTTAACTCTCAGAGAGAATCAGTCTGTAACTCTCAGAGAGAATCAGTCTGTAACTCTCAGAGAGAATCAGTCTGTAACTCTCAGAGAGAATCAGTCTGTAACTCTCAGAGAGAATCAGTTTGTAAATCTCAGAGAGAATCAGTCTGTAACTCTCCTTCTCAGAGAGAATCAGTCGGTAACTCTCAGTGAGAATCAGTCGGTAACTCTCAGAGAGAATCAGTCGGTAAATCTCAGAGAGAATCAGTCTGTAACTCTCAGAGAGAATCAGTCTGTAAATCTCAGAGAGAATCAGTCTGTAACTCAGAGAGAATCAGTCTGTAACTCTCAGAGAGAATCAGTCAGTAACTCTCCTTCTCAGAGAGAATCAGTCGGTAACTCTCAGAGAGAATCAGTCGGTAACTCTCAGAGAGAATCAGTCGGTAACTCTCCTCCTCAGAGAGAATCAGTCTGTAAATCCCTCAGAGAGAAATCTCAGAATCAGTCTGTAACTCTCAGAGAGAATCAGTCTGTAACTCTCAGAGAGAATCAGTAAGTCAGAGAGAATCAGTAAATCTCAGAGAGAATCAGTCTGTAACTCAGAGAGAATCAGTCTGTAACTCTCAGAGAGAATCAGTCTGTAACTCAGAGAGAATCAGTCTGTAACTCAGAGAGAATCAGTCTGTAACTCTCAGAGAGAATCAGTCGGTAACTCTCAGAGAGAATCAGTCTGTAACTCCTCAGAGAGAATCAGTCTGTAACTCTCAGAGAGAATCAGTCGGTAACTCTCAGAGAGAATCAGAATCAGTCTGTAACTCTCAGAGAGAATCAGTCGGTAACTCTCAGAGAGAATCAGTTTGTAACTCTCAGAGAGAATCAGTCAGGTAACTCTCAGAGAGAATCAGTTTGTAACTCTCAGAGAGAATCAGTCTGTAACTCTCAGAGAGAATCAGTCGGTAACTCTCAGAGAGAATCAGTCGGTAACTCTCAGAGAGAATCAGTCGGTAACTCTCAGAGAGAATCAGTCTGTAACTCTCAGAGAGAATCAGTCGGTAACTCTCTCCGGTAACCTCAGAGAGAATCAGTGTGATACTCTTAGACCCTTGGGAAAGACACTCAGAGAGTAGCTGTGGCCCTCCCTCCGCCCCCTTCTGGCCCCTCTAACACCCCTAGATCTAGACACACGCAAGCATGTACACACACACACAAAAGCACACGGTAACACATACTCACAAACAGGCACCTACACATGCACAAGCACGTAACACACACACACACAGACAGACAGACAGACAGACAGACAGACAGACAGACAGAAAGACAGACAGACAGACAGAGACACACACACACACTACACACACACACACATACATACATACATACATACATACATATACATAGGCATACATACATACATACATACATACACACACACACACATACAGCATACACGCACGCACGCATGCACACACACACACGCACGTACACACACACGCACACACGGCCAACCTGAGCAAATGGGGAGAAGTGCCTTGGCCAGGGAGGTGACCAAGAAACCGATGGTCACTTTGAAAGAGCTCCAGAGTTCCTCTGTGGAGATGGGAGAACCTTCCGGAAGGACAACCATCCCTGCAGCACTCTACCAATCAGGTCTTTATGGTAGAGTGGCCAGACGGAAGCCACTCCTCAGTAAAAGGCACATGACAGTCTGCTTGGAGTTTTCCAAAAGGCACCTAAGGACTCTTAGACCATGAGAAACAAGATTCTCTGGTCTGATGAAACCAAGATTGAACTCTTTGTCCTGAATGCCAAGTGTCACGTCTGTAGGACACCTGGCACCATCCCTACAGTGAAGCATAGTGGTGGCAGCATCCTGCTGTGGGGATGTTTTTCAGTGACAGGGACTGGGAGACTAGTCAGGATCGAGGGAAAGATGAACCAAGCAATGTACAGAAAGATCCTTGATGTAAATACAAAAAATTTTTTTTTGTATTTCATAGTGTTCAGTCTTTTCTATTAAAACACGGACACTTACCACGCTGCGTATTGGTCCGATCCCTGCTACTCTACCTCAGACGAAGAGGAGGAAATCTGCCGTGACACCGAGGCTGTAATCACTGCCAAAGGTGCTTCAACAAAGTACTGAGAAAAAAGAGTTGAAAACTTATAAGCTGATGTTATATTTCAGTTAAAAAACCTGTTTTTGTTTGGTCATTATGGGGTTTTGTGTGTAGATTGATGAGGGGGGGGGAATATTTTTTTTAAATCAATTTTAGAATAAGGCTGTAACGTAACAAAATGTGGAAAAAGTCAAGGGGTCTGAATACTTTCCAAATGCTCCGTATCACTGAAATATGCCATTTAAAAAATATATACATATTTTTTTTATTTCACCTTTATTTAACCAGGTAGGCTAGTTGAGAACAAGTTCTCATTTACAACTGCGACCTGGCCAAGATAAAGCATAGCAGTGTGAACAGACAACACAGAGTTACACATGGAGTAAACAATTAACAAGTCAATAACACAGTAGAAAAAAAGAAAAAACAAATAAGTGCTCAGAACTTTAGTTTTTTTGTTACATGGAATAGAACACCACTTATAATTAGATTACTGTGATGTGGCTTTGTGTCATGTAATTAATATACTGTCCCCCAGGTTGGGTTCATATTTCATACAGAAGACCCATCTCCATTAGTGTTCTGTATTTTGTCATGTCCGATGTTTTGTGTGGATCCCAGGACGGATAGCAGCTGCTTCTTCAACATTTACATTTACATTTAAGTCATTTAGCAGACGCTCTTATCCAGAGCGACTTACAAATTGGTGAATTCACCTTCTGACATCCAGTGGAACAGCCACTTTACAATAGTGCATCTAAATCATTAAGGGGGGGGGGGGGGTGGTGAGAAGGATTACTTATCCTATCAGCTATCGGGGATCCCAATCAAATTAAAATAAACTGGAAAAAATGATCATTAGTTACCATCTGTTGTGGTGTTGTCAAAATAACAACCCCGCACGTGTAGAGATGAGAGAGTAGATTGGTTGTGACTTGTACGCTAAGCTACCGCTGTAGCTGGAAATCACATTTGTGAAGACCTGCCATTTCACTGTGTTCAGACACACACGTTTAGATGGTTTGAGTCCCTCTGCCTCATATGTCTGTCTGCCTACTGTAATACAACAGACCTGACAACCTTCCAACTAAAACAAGCAGGGAAGCTGTAAATCACACTGTGCTGTTGGCCTGGCCCCATACCCAGAGGAGTTTCAGAACCACAATGCTGCACTTCAGCTTCTCAGAGACTATCTAGATAATGAGATGGACACTTCAGCTTCTCAAAGACTATCGAGAAAATGAGATGGACACTTCAGCTTCTCAGAGACTATCTAGATAATGAGATGGACACTTCAGCTTCTCAAAGACTATCTAGATAATGAGATGGACACTTCAGCTTCTCAAAGACTATCTAGATAATGAGATGGACACTTCAGCTTCTCAAAGACTATCTAGATAATTAGATGGCCCAAATCATCTGTTAATGATAGAAAGAGATGTACAACATTTGACTGTGTAACAGTCCATCTGTGGTTGTGGACAGGTAGTTGTGTGTTTATTCCTGACATGGTTGTTGTTGTGGACTCTGTGTAAATTGCAAGCCCAGTTGTGTTGGTTTAGTGACCGGAGGAGCTCAGAACCATGTGTGTGTTCCTCCCCTTGGTATTACAGATGCTGTTATTTAACGATTGTTCAGTCAAGGCCTTTGTCGCTTTGGGAGTTCTTCTCTGTTGATTTCAGTGATTTGTTTTCATTGGCGTAGCTGAAGGCCCTGATCTACTGTCCTGTCTACCCCTCACTCTGACTAACTCTTATCTGAAGGCCCAGATCTACTGTCCTGTCTACCCCTCACTCTGACTAACTCTTATCTGAAGGCCCTGATCTACTGTCCTGTCTACCCCTCACTCTGACTAACTCTTATCTGAAAGCTATTCTGAATCTCGCTGTGTATCCCAAATGGCACTCTATAAGGTGGACTACTTTTGGCCAGGGCCCATTGGCTCTGATCTAAAGTAGTGCACTACATTGGGAATAGGTTTCTGGTCTAAAGTAGTGCACTATATAGGGAATAGGGCTCTGGTCTAAAGTAGTGCACTATATAGGGAATAGGGCTCTGGACTAAAGTAGTGCACTATATAGGGAATATGGCTCTGGTCTAAAGTAGTGCACTATATATGGAATAGGGCTCTGGTCTAAAGTAGTGCACTATGTAGGGAATAGGGCTCTGGTCTAAAGTAGTGCACTATGTAGGGAATAGGGCTCTGGTCTAAAGTAGTGCACTATATAGGGAATAGGGCTCTGGTCTAAAGTAGTGCACTATATAGGGAATAGGGCTCTGGTCTAAAGTAGTGCACTATATAGGGAATAGCCTCTGGTCTAAAGTAGTGCACTATATAGGGAATAGGGCTCTGGTCTAAAGTAGTGCACTATATAGGGAATAGGGCTCTGGTCTAAAGTAGTGCACTATATAGGGAATAGGGCTCTGGTCTAAAGTAGTGTACTATATAGGGAATAGGGCTCAGGTCTAAAGTAGTGCATTATATAGGGAATAGGGCTCTGGTCTAAAGTAGTGCATTATATAGGGAATAGGGCTCTGGTATAAAGTAGTGCACTATATAGGGAATAGGGCTCTGGTCTAAAGTAGTGCACTATATAGGGAATAGGGTGCCATTTGGGACAGAGACCTACAACTCCTAGAAGTCTGAAAGACGGTTTACAGTCTAGTTCCCACGGCCGTGGAGGCTGCAGCTGGGGGACGGTGGTGAACACACACACACACACACACACACACTCAGCCACACACACACACACACACACACACACACACACACACACACACACACACACACACACACACACACACACACACACACACACACACACACACACACACACACACACACACACACACACACACACACACACTCAGCCACACACACACACACACACACACACACACACACACACACACACACACACACACACACACACACACACACACACACACACACACACACACACACACACACACACACACACACACCAACAGCCTCACACACTCAGACACACACACACACACACACACACTCACCCACACACACTCAGACACACACACACACACACACACGCTCAGCCACACACACTCAGCCACACTCACCCACAGCCTCACACTCAGCCACACACACACACAGCCTCACACACTCAGCCACACACAGCCTCACACACACACACACACACACACACACACACACACACACACACACACACACACACACACACACACACACACACACACACACACACACACACACACACACACACACACACACACACACCAACAGCCTCACACACTCAGCCACACACACACACACACACACGCTCAGCCACACACACTCAGCCACACACACACACACACACACACGCTCAGCCACACACACTCAGCCACACTCACCCACAGCCTCACACACTCAGCCACACACACACACAGCCTCACACACTCAGCCACACACAGCCTCACACACACACACACACACACACACACACACACACACACACACACACACACACACACACACACACACACACACTCAGCCACACACACGGTTGGTCCGAGAGCTGTTTTGTAGCGTTGACAGATGTTTCTGTTACGACCCCTGTTGGTGTCACTTCACTGCCCTGCTGTACTCAATATGTCCCAAACAACACCCCTTTTCCCTTTGGAGTGCACTGCTTTGGACCAGAGTCCTATGGGCCCTAGTGCACTATATATAAGGAATAGGGAGCTGTCCAGGTGCCACTCTATCCCAGGTCCACTGACTGCACAGTGCCCCCCCCCCTGTCCTGTCAGGCCAGTCAGTGTTGACCCTGCTCAGTCCCCAGCTTCCTGCCAAGGGAATGTGTTCCCCTCTGTCTTAGTGTTGGATGTGTATGTATCTCATCAAGGTGTTTGTGTTGACTCCTTCCCCTTTCTCGTTCCCCTCGCCGCTCCCTTTGAAGGGAATGTGTTCCCCTCTGTCTCAGTGTTGGATGTGTATGTATCTCATCAAGGTGTTGTGTTGACTCCTTCCCCTTTCT
Source organism: Oncorhynchus masou masou (assembly GCF_036934945.1). NCBI lineage: Eukaryota > Metazoa > Chordata > Actinopteri > Salmoniformes > Salmonidae > Oncorhynchus > Oncorhynchus masou. The sequence goes on along the minus strand of NW_027013260.1, from coordinate 119,664 downwards.
CGTTCCCCTCGCCGCTCCCTTTGAAGGGAATGTGTTCCCCTCTGTCTTAGTGTTGGATGTGTATGTATCTCATCAAGGTGTTGTGTTGACTCCTTCCCCTTTCTCGTTCCCTCGCCGCTCCCTTTGAAGGGAATGTGTTCCCCTCTGTCTTAGTGTTGATGTGTATGTATCTCATCAAGGTGTTGTGTTGACTCCTTCCCCTTTCTCGTTCCCCTCGCGCTCCCTTTGAAGGGAATGTGTTCCCTCTGTCTTAGTGTTGGATGTGTATGTATCTCATCAAGGTGTTGTGTTGACTCCTTCCCCTTTCCTGTTCCCCTCGCCGCTCCCTTTGAAGGGAATGTGTTCCCCTCTGTCTTAGTGTTGGGTGTGTATGTATCTCATCAAGGTGTTGTGTTGACTCCTTCCCCTTTCTCGTTCCCCTCGCCGCTCCCTTTGAAGGGAATGTGTTCCCCTCTGTCTTAGTGTTGGATGTGTATGTATCTCATCAAGGTGTTGTGTTGACTCCTTCCCCTTTCCTGTTCCCCTCGCCGCTCCCTTTGAAGGGAATGTGTTCCCCTCTGTCTCAGTGTTGGGTGTGTATGTATCTCATCAAGGTGTTGTGTTGACTCCTTCCCCTTTCTCGTTCCCCTCGCCGCTCCCTTTGAAGCAGTGTGAAGTCGAGGGATCGGACTGTACAGTCAGGTGTTTGTGTTGACTCCTTCCCCTTTCTCGTTCCCCTCGGATCGGACTTCAGGTGTTTGTTCTGGGGCTTCCGGATGAATTCTCCATGGCTCTGTTGAAATCTGAGATAAGGGGGGGGGGGGTGAGATTTAGTAGATCGCTGCGCCGAGGGAAACCTTGGAGATGTTGTTAAACCATGTGAACATACTAGGTTACAACATGTAGTATGCTGAGCTGCTGTCATCTCCGGGCCGTGTGTGTGTGTGTGTGTGTGTGTGTGTGTGTGTGTGTGTGTGTGTGTGTGTGTGTGACCTCAGCACAGCTGTATTCTTGCACTCTTCCAGAAATCCAACACCCACAGAATAAAGACGTATAACTGACAGTGGAACATTTGCTGAAATTATGAGTTGGGGGGGAAACGAACGATTAAATTGTCGCATTTTAACAGTTTCACTCAACTTTTGGAGCTTAGTCACGTGATGTTTCAGTTCTCTATACATAAACAGAACAGCTGTTGTGATCTGTAATGTTAATCTCTCTCCTCTTTCTCTCTCTTCATTCCCCCTCCTCTTTCTCTCTCTTCATTCCCCCCCCTCTCTCTCTCTCTCTCTTTCTCTCTTCATTCCCCCTCTCTCTTTTCTCTCTTTCTCTTTTCTCTCTCTCTCTCTCTCTTTCTCTTCTCTTTCTCTCTCTCTCTTTCTCTCTCTCTTTCTTCTCTCTTCTCTTCTCTCTCTCTCTTTCTCTCTTTCTCTCTCTCGCCCTTTCTCTTCTTTCTCTCTTCTCACTCTCTCTTTTCTCTCTCTCCCTCTCCCTCTCTCTCTCTCTCTCTCTCTCTCTTCTTCTTCTTCTTTCTCTCTCTCGCTCTTTCTCTCTCTCGCTCTCTCTCTTGCTCTTGCTCTCTTTCTCTCTCTCTCTTTCTTCTCTCTCTCTTTCTCTCCCTCTCTATCTCTTTCTCTTCTCTCTCTTTCTCTTCTTTTTCTCTCTCTCGCTCTTTCTTTTTCTCTCTTTCTCTTTTCTCTCTCTTGCTCTTTCTCACTCTCTCTCTCTCCCTCTCTTCTGCCTCTCCTCTTCTTTCCACAGTGATCTGAGTATGAACAACCTGACCCTGTTGTCCTCCGGTGCCCTCTCCAACCTTCACTTCCTTGAGGAGCTGTGAGTATGACAGCCGCTTCCTAACCAGATAAGAGATACAATAGATTCCCTCTCAGCCCTATCAGGAGGGAAACTGTCTGTCAAGGCCTTATCGTGGTCTAGCATCGTTCCCATGGCGTTCATGTCAAACAATTACAATAAATCTCACAATCTTGCGATTTACAGTGATTTGATTTTTCTTAGATGAGAGTAGGACAGTTCTTTGTGATGTCAGAAGGCTTGTATGTATGTGTAGTACCTACAGGGTTACACAACTACTGGGGGGAGAGGAGAGGAGAGGAGGAGAGGGGAGGGGAGGGGAGAGGAGGGTAGGGGGAGAGGAGAGGAGGGTAGGGGAGGGGAGAGGAGGGTAGGGGAGAGGAGGGGGAGGGGAGGGAGAGGAGAGGAGAGAGAGAGAGGGAGAGGAGAGGAGAGGAGAGGAGAGGGAGGGGAGGGAGAGGAGAGGAGAGGGAGAGAAGGGGAGAGGGAGGGAGGGAGAGGAGGGAGGGGGGGGAGGGGGAGAGGAGAGGAGAGAGAGGAGAGAGGGGAGGGGAGAGAGAGGGAGGGAGAGAGAGGAGAGGAGAGGAGAGGAGAGGAGAGGAGAGGAGAGGAGGGGAGAGAGAGAGAGAGGGAGAGAGAGAGGGAGAGGGGAGGGGAGAGGAGGGGGGGGGGAGGGGGAGGGGAGAGAGAGAGGAGAGAGAGGGAGAGGAGGGGGAGAGGAGAGGAGAGGGAGGGGAGAGGAGAGGAGGGGAGAGGAGAGGAGAGGAGGGAGAGGGAGGGGGTGAGGGAGGGGAGAGGGAGGGGGGGAGGGGGAGGGGAGAGGAGGGGGAGGGAGGGGAGAGGAGGGAGGGGAGGGGAGAGGGAGAGGGAGAGGGAGGGAGAGGGAGGGGAGGGGGAGGGGAGAGGGAGAGGAGAGGGAGAGAGGAGGGGGAGGGGAGGGGAGGGGGAGAGGAGGGGAGGGGGAGAGGAGAGGTGAGAATGTCTGTTGCAGCTGGCCTAGAGAGAGGTGATGGTGGGTATGTCCTGTTGCAGCTGGCCTAGAGAGAGGTGATGGTGGGTATGTCCTGTTGCAGCTGGCCTAGAGAGAGGTGATGGTGGGTATGTCCTGTTGCAGCTGGCCTAGAGAGAGGAGAGGTGGGTATGTCCTGTTGCAGCTGGCCTAGAGAGAGGAGAGGTGGGTATGTCCTGTTGCAGCTGGCCTAGAGAGAGGAGAGGTGGGTATGTCCTGTTGCAGCTGGCCTAGAGAGAGGAGAGGTGGGTATGTCCTGTTGCAGCTGGCCTAGAGAGAGGTGATGGTGGGTATGTCCTGTTGCAGCTGGCCTAGAGAGAGGAGAAGTGAGAATGTCCTGTTGCAGCTGGCCTAGAGAGAGGAGAGGTGGGTATGTCCTGTTGCAGCTGGCCTGGAGAGAGGTGATGGTGGGTATGTCCTGTTGCAGCTGGCCTAGAGAGAGGTGATGGTGGGTATGTCCTGTTGCAGCTGGCCTAGAGAGAGGTGATGGTGGGTATGTCCTGTTGCAGCTGGCCTGGATGTCCTTGTAGACATACTGAGGCAACTGACAGGAACTTCCCACCGGAATCCCCGGTCTCTCAGTTCTCTCTCTCTAACCCAACCAGACAGGGACCCACGAGTGCATTCCAAACGGCCCCCTGTTCCCTATATGTTGCACTACTTGGACCACCCTCCCGTTGGGCTCTGGTCTAGAAGTAGTGCAGACTTTATAGGGAATAGAGGGCCTTTGGAACACAGCCCTCTGTTTCCTACACTGCTGCCACAACGAGCCAGTTTAAATGGGGACTGCGTCCAGAAACATTCTTTTAAAAACAACATTAAAATGTAGATTCCCCTTTGCTTTTATTTTCTAAACTCTGTTAAAGAGCTCTGACTTTTGTCGGAGTTGTTAAATGGGGCAAAACTCAGGAAATTAAATCGAGATTGTTCTGGCTCGAGTTCCCGCTTCAAAGACTTATGTGCGGTTCCCTAATGAAAACCTGACGGAACCTTAGAACCCGTCCCTGGAGAAGAGAAGAAGAGCTACTGCATCACAGGGAGGACGTCGAGAGTTGTGTCCCCAATGGTACCTTAAACCCTATCTAGTGTACTTCCTGTACCAGGGCCCAAAGGGCTCTGGTCAAATATATACTGTAGTGTTTTATCTCCTTGTGTTGATGTGTATTATCTATAGCAGTGGTTCCCAACCTATTGGGGTTACTGTGCCACCGAGTGCCTTCTGCTTCTGTCCAGAGAACCCCTGAAGTAGCCCGTTATATACTGTGTGTATATACTGTATTCTATCCTATTCTACTGTATCTCAGTCTATGCTACTCTGTAGCCTGTTATATACTGTGTGTATATACTGTATCCTATCCTATTCTACTGTATCTTAGTCTATGCTACTCTGTAGCCTGTTATATACTGTGTATATATACTGTATCCTATCCTATTCTACTGTATCTTAGTCTATGCTACTCTGTAGCCCGTTATATACTGTGTTTATATACTGTATTCTATCCTATTCTACTGTATCTCAGTCTATGCTACTCTGTAGCCCGTTATATACTGTGTATATATACTGTATCTCAGTCTATGCTACTCTGTAGCCTGTTATATACTGTGTATATATACTGTATCCTATCCTATTCTACTGTATCTTAGTATATGCTACTCTGTAGCCTGTTATATACTGTGTGTATATACTGTG
>NW_027013260.1:110000-114674 GCF_036934945.1 Oncorhynchus masou masou | reverse complement strand
CCGCTCCTCAACCCACTCAACAAGCCCTCTGACTGTTTATATCTATAACCCTATGCCAGCAGCTACACCACACACACACACACACACACACACACACACACACACACACACACACACACACACACACACACACACACACACACACACACACACACACACACACACACACACACACACACACACACACACACACACACACACACACACACACACACACACATTTATTTAATTACATTTCATAAATATTCCAATAAATGACCCCATGCAGTGAAATAACAGCCATGTCCAAGTCCCCTGTTCTGGGGATGGTAGGATTACTTTCCAATATACTTCGTAATATAAAGACTTTATGGGTCTGTAGAGTGAGTCTAGTGTTAACTTAATATGTTGATCAACTGACTGTTCAGAGAAAGTAGAAAGTGAAAGAGAGAGAGAAAGAGGGGGGAGAGAGAGAAGGGGGAAAGAGAGAGAAAGACAGAGACAATGAGAGACGGACAGAGAGAGACAGAGAGAGACACAGAGAGAGGGCAAGATGGAGAGAGAGAGAGCAAGACAGAGAGACAGAGAGAGACAGAGACAGAGACAGACAGACAGAGAGGGAGAGAGAGACAAACAACAACACGAAGAATTATCTATCCAAAATGGAGATGTATGGGTAAACCATTTCTCTAACATTTTTGGCTCTATAACAAACAATAAAGAGCAAAAACATGTAAATGATCAAATACAAATCTTAGAATCAACTATTAAAGACTACCAGAACCCACTGGATTCTCCAATTACATTGAATGAGTTACAGGACAAAATAAAAACCCTCCAACCCAAAAAGGCCTGTGGTGTTGATGGTATCCTCAATGAAATGATCAAATATACAGACAACAAATTACAATTGGCTATACTAAAACTCTTTAACATCATCCTTAGCTCTGGCATCTTCCCCAATATTTGGAACCAAGGACTGATCACCCCAATCCACAAAGGTGGAGACAAATTTGACCCCAATAACTACCGTGGGATATGCATCAACAGTAACCTTGGGAAAATCCTCTGCATTATCATTAACAGCAGACTCACACATTTCCTCAATGAAAACAAAGGACTGAGAAAATGTCAAATTGGCTTTTTACCAAATTACCGTAAACAGACCATGTATTCACACTGCACAGCCTAATTGACAACCAAACAAACCAAAACAAAGGCAAAGTCTTCTCATGCTTTGTTGATTTCAAAAAAGCCTTTGACTCAATTTGGGATGAGGGTCTGCTATACAAACTGATGGAAAGTGGTGTTGGGGGTAAAACATACGACATTATAAAATCCATGTACACAAACAACAAGTGTGCGGTTAAAACTGGCAAAAAAAACACACACATTTCTTCCCACAGGGTCATGGGGTGAGACAGGGATGCAGCTTAAGCCCCACCCTCTTCAACATACAGTGGGGAGAACAAGTATTTGATACACTGACGATTTTGCAGGTTTTCCTACTTACAAAGCATGTAGAGGTCTGTCATTTTTTTATCACAGGTACACTTCAACTGTGAGAGACGGAATCTAAAACAAAAATCCAGAAAATCATATTGTATGATGTAATTAATTAGCATTTTATTGCATGACATAAATATTTGATCACCTACCAACCAGTAAGAATTCCGGCTCTCACAGACCTAGAAGCCCTCTTGTTCTCCACTCATTACCTGTATTAACTGCACCTGTTTGAACTAGTTACCTGTATAAAAGACACCTGTCCACACACTCAATCAAACAGACTCCAACCTCTCCACAATGACCAGAGAGATGTGTAAGGACATCTGGGTTAAAAATTGTAGACCTGCACAAGGCTGGGGTGGGCTACAGAACAATAGGCAAGCAGCTTGGTGAGAAGGCAACAACTGTTGGCGCAATTATTAGAAAATGGAAGAAGTTCAAGATGACGGTCAATCACCCTCGGTCTGGGGCTCCATGCAATATCTCACCTTTGGGGCATCAATGGTCATGAGGAAGGTGAGGGATCAGCCCAGAACTACACGGCAGGACCTGGTCAATGACCTGTTGAGAGCTGGGACCACAGTCTCAAAGAAAACCATTAGTAACACACTACGCAGTCATGGATTAAGATCCCCCTGCTCAAGCCAGCGCATGTCCAGGCCCGTCTGAAGTTTGCCAATGACCATCTGGATGATGAGAGGAGGAATAGGAGAAGGTCATGTGGTCTGAGGAGACAAACATAGAGCTTTTTGGTCTGAACTCCACTCACCGTGTTTGGAGGAAGAAGAAGGATGAGTACAACCCCAAGAACACCATCCCAACCGTGAAGCATGGAGATGGAAACACCATTCTTTGGGGATGCTTTTCTGCAAAGAGTACAGGACGACTGCACCGTATTGAGGGGAGGATGGATTGGGTTATGTATTGCAAGATCTTGGCCAACAACCTCCTTCCCTCAGTAAGAGCATTGAAGATGGGTGGTGGCTGGGTCTTCCAACATGACAACGACCCAAAACACACAGTCAGGGCAACTAAGGAGTGGCTCTGTAAGAAGCATCTCAAGGTCCTGGAGGGGCCTAAGCCGGTCTCCAGACCTGAATCCAATAGAAAATCTATGGAGGGAGCTGAAAGTCTGTATTGCCCAGCGACAGCCCCGAAACCTGAAGGATCTGGAGAAGGTATGTATGGAGGAGTGGGCCAAAATCCCTGCTGCAGTGTGTGCAAACCTGGTCAAGATCTACAGGAAGCGTATGATCTCTGTAATTGCAAACAAAGGTTTCTGTACCAAATATTAAGTTCTGCTTTTCTGATGTATCAAATACTTGTGTCATGCAATAAAATGCAAATTAATTACTTAAGAATCATACAATGAGATTTTCTGGATTTTTTTAGATTCCGTCTCTCACAGTTGAAGTGTACATATGATAAAAATTACAGACCTCTACATGCTTTGTAAGTAGGAAAACCTGATGAATCGGCAGTATATCAAATACTTGTTCTCCCCACTGTATATATCAACGAATTGGCGCGGGCACTAGAAAAGTCTGCAGCACCCGGCCTCACCCTACTAGAATCTGAAGTCAAATGTCTACTGTTTGCTGATGATCTGGTGCTTCTGTCACCAACCAAGGAGGGCCTACAGCAGCACCTAGATCTTCTGCACAGATTCGGTCAGAGCTGGACCCTGACAGTAAATCCCAGTAAGACCAAAATAATGGTGTTCCAAAAAAGGTCCAGTCGCCAGGACCACAAATACAAATTTCATCTAGACACCGTTGCCCTGGAACACACAAAAAATCATACATACCTTGGCCTAAACATCAGCACCACAGGTAACTTCCACAAAGCTGTGAACAATCTGAGAGACAAGGCAAGAAGGGCATTCTATGCCATCAAAAGGAACATCATATTCAACATTTCAATTAGGATCTGGCTAAAAATACTTGAATCAGTCATAGAGCCCATTGCCCTTTATGGTTGTGAGGTCTGGGGTCTGCTCACCAACCAATACTTTACAAAATGGGACAAACACCAAATTGAGACTCTGCATGCAGAATTCTGCAAAAATATCCCCCGTGTACAACGTAGAACACCAAATAATGCATGCAGAGCAGAATTAGGCCGATACCCACTAATTATCAAAATCCAGAAAAGAGACGTTAAATTCTACAACCACCTAAAAGGAAGCGATTCCCAAACCTTCCATAACAAAACCATCACCTACAGAGAGATGATCCTGGAGAAGAGTCCCCTAAGCAAGCTGGTCCTGGGGCTCTGTTCACAAACACAAACACACCCTACAGAGCCCCAGCACAGCAACACAATTAGACCCAACCAAATCATGAGAAAACAAAAATATAATTACTTTACACATTGGAAAGAATTAACAAGAAAACAGAGCAAACTAGAATGCTATTTGGCCCTACACGGAGAGTACACAGTGGCAGAATACCTGACCACTGTGACTGACCCAAAATTAAGGAAAGCTTTGACTATGTACAGACTCAGTGAGCATAGCCTTGCTATTGAGAAAGGCCGCAGTAGGCAGACATGGTTCTCAAGAGAAGACAGGCTATGTGCTCACTGCCCACAAAATGAGGTGGAAACTGAGCTGCACTTCCTAAACTCCTGCCCAACGTATGACCATATTAGAGAGACATATTTCCCTCAGATTACACAGATCCACAAAGACTTCGAAAACAAATCCAATTTTGAAAAACTCCCATATCTACTGGGTGAAATTCCACAGTGTGCCATCAGAGCAGCAAGATTTGTGACCTGTTGCCACGAGAAAAGGGCAACCAGTGAAGAACAAACACCATTGTAAATACAACCCATATCTATGCTTGTTTATTTTATCTTGTGTCCTTTACCATTTGTACATTGTTAAAACACTGTATATATATATATAATATGACATTTGTAATGTCTTTATTGTTTTGAAACTTCTGTATGTGTGATGTTTACTGTTAATTGTTATTGTTTATTTCACTTTATATATTATCTACCTCACTTGCTTTGGCAATGTTAACATATGTTTCCCATGCCAATAAAGCCCTTGAATTGAATTGGATTGAGCGAGCGAGCGAGAGAGAGAGAGAGAGAGATAGAGAGACAGAGTGAGACAGAGAGAGACATAGAGAGAGAGACAGGGAGAGAAAGAGACATAGAGAGAGACAGACAGAG
>NW_027013260.1:105000-107500 GCF_036934945.1 Oncorhynchus masou masou | reverse complement strand
CAGCCTCAGCTCAGGTTGCCAGACTCAGAATAGATAATAGTTATAGATAATAACAGTAGAACACAGCAGGGCTGTCTGTCTGCCTGCCAGTATATGCTGTCTGCCAGTAGATGCTGTCTGCCAGTACATGCTGTCTGCCAGTACATGCTGTCTGCCAGTACATGCTGTCTGCCAGTAGATGCTGTCTGTCTGCCAGTAGATGCTGTCTGTCTGCCAGTACATGCTGTCTGCCAGTAGATGCTGTCTGTCTGCCAGTAGATGCTGTCTGCCAGTACATGCTGTCTGCCAGTACATGCTGTCTGCCAGTAGACTCTGACAGTACATGCTGTCTGCCAGTAGATGCTGTCTGCCTGCCAGTACATGCTGTCTGCCAGTACATGCTGTCTGCCAGTACATGCTGTCTGCCAGTAGACTCTGACAGTAGATGCTGTCTGCCAGTAGATGCTGTCTGCCAGTACATGCTGTCTGCCAGTACATGCTGTCTGCCAGTAGACGCTGTCTGACAGTAGACTCTGAGTTAGATAATAACACTGTAAGCGATGATCCAGTTGGTGGGGTAGTTTCCAGGGATCATCTAAATTCCAGGTAATTACTTAAAAATCTGGGGAAATCTGCCAAAAACATCCGACATCCTCGGGCTTCTATGGTTTTGTGTGAGAATACAAGACTCTTAGTAGCATGAGCACAGAAATTATTCTGTATGTATTTCATTTCTGGAATTAGTCTGGGCCATAAGTCTAATCTCTGTCTAAGGCTCCAGGGTTGTTAATGATCCATGTACTGTCAGTGCAGAGGGTTTAGCTACTGAATCCACCAGTGGTTCCCAACCAGGGGGTTTGGGGGGACTCGGCCTGTCCCCAGGGGGTACATGAGAAGACTCATGACACCATAAACCTACTGGTAAAATGAGAACGAATCAAATCGAATGATATTGGTCACATACACGTGTTCAGCAGATGTTATTGGTCACATACACGTGCTCAGCAGATGTTAATGCGAGTGTAGCGACATATGCAAATTACACAACATATACCCAGTAAACACACATCTAAGGAAAGGAGTGGAATTAAGAATATATAAATATATGGACGAGCAATGTCAGAGCAGCATAGACTGAGATACAGTAGATAGAATACAGTATATATACACAGTATATAACAGGCTACAGAGTAGCATAGACTGAGATACAGTAGAATAGGATAGAATACAGTATATAAACACAGTATATAACGGGCTACAGAGTAGCATAGACTGAGATACAGTAGAATAGGATAGGATACAGTATATACACACAGTATATAACAGGCTACAGAGTAGCATAGACTAAGATACAGTAGAATAGGATAGAATATATACACACAGTATATAACACACAGGCATAGACTGAGATACAGTAGAATAGGATAGAATACAGTATATACACACAGTATATAATGGGCTTCTTCTCTGGACAGAAGCAGAAGGCACTCGGTGGCACAGTAACCCCAATAGGTTGGGAACCACTGTTATAGATAATACACATCAACACAAGGAGATAAAACACTACAGTATATATTTGACCAGAGCCCTTTGGGCCCTGGTACAGGAAGTACACTAGATAGGGTTTAAGGTACCATTGGGGACACAACTCTCGACGTCCTCCCTGTGATGCAGTAGCTCTTCTTCTCTTCTCCAGGGACGGGTTCTAAGGTTCCGTCAGGTTTTCATTAGGGAACCGCACATAAGTCTTTGAAGCGGGAACTCGAGCCAGAACAATCTCGATTTAATTTCCTGAGTTTTGCCCCATTTAACAACTCCGACAAAAGTCAGAGCTCTTTAACAGAGTTTAGAAAATAAAAGCAAGGGGGGGGAATCTACATTTTAATGTTGTTTTTTAAAGAATGTTTCTGGACGCAGTCCCATTTCGCTGGCTCGTTGTGGCAGCAGTGTAGAGAGCAGAGGGCTGTGTTCCAAAAGGCCCTCTATTCCCTATAAAGTGCACTACTTCTAGACCAGAGCCCAACGGGAGGGAGTGGTCCAAAGTAGTGCAACATATAGGGAACAGGGGGCCGTTTGGAATGCACTCGTGGGTCCCTGTCTGGTTGGGTTAGAGAGAGAACTGAGAGACTGGGATTCCGGTGGGAAGTTCCTGTCAGTTGCCTCAGTATGTCTACAAGGACATCCAGGCCAGCTGCAACAGGACATACCCACCATCACCTCTCTCTAGGCCAGCTGCAACAGGACATACCCACCATCACCTCTCTCTAGGCCAGCTGCAACAGGACATACCCACCATCACCTCTCTCTAGGCCAGCTGCAACAGGACATACCCACCATCACCTCTCTCTAGGCCAGCTGCAACAGGACATCCCATCATCACCTCTCTCTAGGCCAGCTGCAACAGGACATACCCACCTCTCCTCTCTCTAGGCCAGCTGCAACAGGACATTCACCTCTCTAGGCCAGCTGCAACAGGACATTCTCACTTCTCCTCTCTCTAGGCCAGCTGCAACAGGACATA
>NW_027013260.1:92500-102500 GCF_036934945.1 Oncorhynchus masou masou | reverse complement strand
GAATACAGCTGTGCTGAGGTCACACACACACACACACACACACACACACACACACACACACACACACACACACGGCCCGGAGATGACAGCAGCTCAGCGTACTACATGTTGTAACCTAGTACGTTCACATGGTTTAACAACATCTCCAAGGTTTCCCTTCCTCAGCGCAGCGATCTACTAAATCTCACCCCCCCCTTATCTCAGATTTCAACAGAGCCATGGAGAATTCATCCGGAAGCCCCAGAACAAACACCTGAAGTCCGATCCGAGGGGAACGAGAAAGGGGAAGGAGTCAACACAAACACCTGACTGTACAGTCCGATCCATACACATCGACTTCACACTGCTTCAAAGGGAGCGGCGAGGGGAACGAGAAAGGGGAAGGAGTCAACACAACACCTTGATGAGATACATACACACCCAACACTGAGACAGAGGGGAACACATTCCCTTCAAAGGGAGCGGCGAGGGGAACAGGAAAGGGGAAGGAGTCAACACAACACCTTGATGAGATACATACACATCCAACACTAAGACAGAGGGGAACACATTCCCTTCAAAGGGAGCGGCGAGGGGAACGAGAAAGGGGAAGGAGTCAACACAACACCTTGATGAGATACATACACATCCAACACTGAGACAGAGGGGAACACATTCCCTTCAAAGGGAGCGGCGAGGGGAACAACACAACACCTTGAGAAAGGGGAAGGAGTCAACACAACACCTTGATGAGATACATACACATCCAACACTGAGACGGAGGGGAACACATTCCCTTGGCAGGAAGCTGGGGACTGAGCAGGGTCAACACTGACTGGCCTGACAGGACAGGGGGGGGCGGGGGGCACTGTGCAGTCAGTGGACCTGGGATAGAGTGGCACCTGGACAGCTCCCTATTCCTTATATATAGTGCACTAGGGCCCATAGGACTCTGGTCCAAAGCAGTGCACTCCAAAGGGAAAAGGGGTGTTGTTTGGGACATATTGAGTACAGCAGGGCAGTGAAGTGACACCAACAGGGGTCGTAACAGAAACATCTGTCAACGCTACAAAACAGCTCTCGGACCAACCGTGTGTGTGGCTGAGTGTGTGTGTGTGTGTGTGTGTGTGTGTGTGTGTGTGTGTGTGTGTGTGTGTGTGTGTGTGTGTGTGTGTGTGTGTGCTGTGTGTGTGTGTGGCTGAGTGTGTGAGGCTGTGTGTGTGTGTGGCTGAGTGTGTGAGGCTGTGGGTGTGTGTGTGGCTGAGTGTGTGAGGCTGAGCGTGTGTGTGTGTGTGTGTGTGCTGAGTGTGTGTGGCTGAGCGTGTGTGTGTGTGTGTGTGTGTGCTGAGTGTGTGAGGCTGTTGGTGTGGTGTGTGTGTGTGTGTGTGTGTGTGTGTGTGTGTGTGTGTGTGTGTGTGTGTGTGTGTGTGTGTGTGTGTGTGTGTGTGTGTGTTGTGTGTGTGTGTGTGTGTGTGTGTGAGGCTGTGTGTGGCTGAGTGTGTGAGGCTGTGTGTGTGTGTGGCTGTGTGTGTGAGGCTGTGGGTGTGTGTGGCTGTGTGTGTGTGGCTGAGCGTGTGTGTGTGTGTGTGTGTGTGGCTGAGTGTGTGTGTGAGTGTGTGTGTGTGTGTGTGTCCCCCAGCTGAGTGTGTGAGGCTGTGGGAACTAGACTGTAAACCGTGTGTGTGTGACTGTGTAGTGTGTTGTAGGTCTCTGTCCCAAATGGCACCCTATTCCCTATATAGTGCACTGTTTAGACCAGAGCCCTATTCCCTATATAGTGCACTACTTTATACCAGAGCCCTATTCCCTATATAATGCACTACTTTAGACCAGAGCCCTATTCCCTATATAATGCACTACTTTAGACCTGAGCCCTATTCCCTATATAGTGCACTACTTTAGACCAGAGCCCTATTCCCTATATAGTGCACTACTTTAGACCAGAGCCCTATTCCCTATATAGTGTACTTTAGACCAGAGTGTTCCCTATATAGTGCACTGTTTGACCAGAGCCCTATTCCCTATATAGTGCACTACTTTAGACCAGAGCCCTATTCCACTATATAGTGCACTACTTTAGACCAGAGGCTTTCAGACTTCTATAGTTGCACTCTCTGTCCAGAGCCCTATTCCCTATATAGTGCACTACTTTAGACCAGAGCCCTATTCCCTATATAGTGCACTACTTTAGACCAGAGCCCTATTCCCTATATAGTGCACTACTTTAGACCAGAGCCCTATTCCCTATATAGTGCACTACTTTAGACCAGAGCCCTATTCCCTATATAGTGCACTACTTTAGACCAGAGCCATATTCCCTATATAGTGCACTACTTTAGACCAGAGCCCTATTCCCTATATAGTGCACTACTTTAGACCAGAGCCCTATTCCCTATATAGTGCACTACTTTAGACCAGAAACCTATTCCCTATATAGTGCACTACTTTAGACCAGAGCCCTATTCCCTATAAGTAGTGCACTACTTTAGACCAGAGCCAGCTATTCCCTTCAGATAAGAGTTAGTCAGAGTACTTTAGACAGACAGTAGATATTCCCTAGATAAGAGTTAGTCAGAGTAGGGGTAGACCAGATCAGGGCCTTCAGATATTCCATAGAGTGAGGGTGCACAGGACTTTAGATCAGGGCCTTCAGATATTCCCTCAGATAGGGGTGCAGGACAGTAGATCAGGCCTTCAGATAAGAGTTAGTCAGAGTGAGGGGTAGACAGGACAGTAGATCAGGGCCTTCAGATAAGAGTTAGTCAGTTAGACAGGACAGTAGATCAGGGCCTCAGAGAGTTAGGCAGAGTGAGGGGTAGACAGGACAGTAGATCAGGGCCTTCAGATAAGAGTTAGTCAGAGTGAGGGGTAGACAGGACAGTAGATCCCTATTCCCTAGAGTGAGGGGTAGACAGGACAGTAGATCAGTAGATAAGAGTTAGTCAGAGCCAGTAGATCTTCAGATAAGAGTTAGTCAGAGTGAGGGGTAGACAGGACAGAAACCTTCATTCCCAATGTAGTGCACAGGACTTTAGATCAGGGCCTTCAATGGGCCCTGGCCAAACAGTAGATCCACCTTAGATAAGAGTGCCATTTGGGATACACAGCGACATTCAGATCCGGGCTTTCAGATAAGAGTTAGTCAGAGTGAGGGGTGGACAGGACAGTAGATCCGGGCCTTCAGATAAGAGTTAGGCAGAGTGAGGGGTAGACAGGACAGTAGATCTGGGCCTTCAGATAAGAGTTAGTCAGGAGTGAGGGCCATTTAGATAAGAGTAAGTCAGAGTGAGGGGTAGACAGGACAGTAGATCAGGGCCTTCAGCTACGCCAATGAAAACAAATCACTGAAATCAACAGAGAAGAACTCCCAAAGCGACAAAGGCCTTGACTGAACAATCGTTAAATAACAGCATCTGTAATACCAAGGGGAGGAACACACACATGGTTCTGAGCTCCTCCGGTCACTAAACCAACACAACTGGGCTTGCAATTTACACAGAGTCCACAACAACAACCATGTCAGGAATAAACACACAACTACCTGTCCACAACCACAGATGGACTGTTACACAGTCAAATGTTGTACATCTCTTTCTATCATTAACAGATGGTTTGGGCCATCTAATTATCTAGATAGTCTTTGAGAAGCTGAAGTGTCCATCTAATTATCTAGATAGTCTCTGAGAAGCTGAAGTGTCCATCTCATTTTCTCGATAGTCTATGAGAAGCTGAAGTGTCCATCTAATTATCCAGATAGTCTCTGAGAAGCTGAAGTGTCCATCTCATTTTCTCGATAGTCTATGAGAAGCTGAAGTGTCCATCTCATTATCTAGATAGTCTCTGAGAAGCTGAAGTGCAGCATTGTGGTTCTGAAACTCCTCTGGGTATGGGGCCAGGCCAACAGCACAGTGTGATTTACAGCTTCCCTGCTTGTTTTAGTTGGAAGGTTGTCAGGTCTGTTGTATTACAGTAGGCAGACAGACATATGAGGCAGAGGGACTCAAACCATCTAAACGTGTGTGTCTGAACACAGTGAAATGGCAGGTCTTCACAAATGTGATTTCCAGCTACAGCGGTAGCTTAGCGTACAAGTCACAACCAATCTACTCTCTCATCTCTACACGTGCGGGGTTGTTATTTTGACAACACCACAACAGATGGTAACTAATGATCATTTTTTCCAGTTTATTTTAATTTGATTGGGATCCCCGATAGCTGATAGGATAAGTAATCCTTCTCACCACCCCCCCTTAATGATTTAGATGCACTATTGTAAAGTGGCTGTTCCACTGGATGTCAGAAGGTGAATTCACCAATTTGTATCCGGATAAGAGCCTGGACTTAAATGTAAATGTAAATGTTGAAGAAGCAGCTGCTATCCGTCCTGGGATCCACACAAAACATCGGACATGACAAAATACAGAACACTAATGGAGATGGGTCTTCTGTATGAAATATGAACCCAACCTGGGGGAGAGTATATTAATTACATGACACAAAGCCACATCACAGTAATCTAATTATAAGTGGTGTTCTATTCCATGTAAAGAAATACTAAAGGTTCTGAGCACTTATTTGTTTTTTCTTTTTTTCTACTGTGTTATTGACTTGTTAATTGTTTACTCCATGTGTAACTCTGTGTTGTCTGTTCACACTGCTATGCTTTATCTTGGCCAGGTCGCAGTTGTAAATGAGAACTTGTTCTCAACTAGCCTACCTGGTTAAATAAAGGTGAAATAAAAAAAATATATATATATTTTTTAAATGGCATATTTCAGTGATACGGAGCATTCGGGAGAGTATTCAGACCCCTTGACTTTTTCCACATTTTGTTACGTTACAGCCTTATTCTAAAACTGCTTTAAAAAAAATATCCCCCCCCTCATCAATCTACACACAAAACCCCATAATGACCAAACAAAAACAGGTTTTTAACTGAAATATAACATCAGCTTATAAGTTTTCAACTCTTTTTCTCAGTACTTTGTTGAAGCACCTTTGGCAGTGATTACAGCCTCGGTGTCACGGCAGATTTCCTCCTCTTCGTCTGAGGAAGAGTAGCAGGGATCGGACCAATACGCAGCGTGGTAAGTGTCCGTGTTTTAATAGAAAAGACTGAACACTATGAAATACAAAAAAAAAAATTTTTTGTATTTACATCAAGGATCTTTCTGTACATTGCTTGGTTCATCTTTCCCTCGATCCTGACTAGTCTCCCAGTCCCTGTCACTGAAAAACATCCCCACAGCAGGATGCTGCCACCACTATGCTTCACTGTAGGGATGGTGCCAGGTGTCCTACAGACGTGACACTTGGCATTCAGGACAAAGAGTTCAATCTTGGTTTCATCAGACCAGAGAATCTTGTTTCTCATGGTCTAAGAGTCCTTAGGTGCCTTTTGGAAAACTCCAAGCAGACTGTCATGTGCCTTTTACTGAGGAGTGGCTTCCGTCTGGCCACTCTACCATAAAGGCCTGATTGGTAGAGTGCTGCAGGGATGGTTGTCCTTCCGGAAGGTTCTCCCATCTCCACAGAGGAACTCTGGAGCTCTTTCAAAGTGACCATCGGTTTCTTGGTCACCTCCCTGGCCAAGGCACTTCTCCCCCATTTGCTCAGGTTGGCCGTGTGTGCGTGTGTGTGTACGTGCGTGTGTGTGTGTGCATGCGTGCGTGCGTGTATGCATGTGTGTGTGTGTGTATGTATGTATGTATGTATGTATGTATGTATGTATGTATGTATGTATGTATGTGTGTGTGTGTGTGTGTGTGTGTGTGTGTGTGTCTCTGTCTGTCTGTCTGTCTGTCTGTCTGTCTGTCTGTCTGTCTGTCTGTCTGTCTGTGTGTGTGTGTGTACGTGCTTGTGCATGTGTAGGTGCCTGTTTGTGAGTATGTGTGTGCGCTTTTGTGTGTGTGTGTACATGCTTGTGTGTGTCTAGATCTAGGGGTGTTAGAGAGGGGCCAGAAGGGGGCGGAGGGAGGGGCCACAGCTACTCAGTGTCTTTCCCAAGGGTCTAAAGTATCACACTGATTCTCTCTGAGGAGGAGAGTTACCGACTGATTCTCTCTGAGAGTTACCGACTGATTCTCTCTGAGAGTTACCGACTGATTCTCTCTGAGAGTTACCGACTGATTCTCTCTGAGAGTTACAGACTGATTCTCTCTGAGAGTTACAAACTGATTCTCTCTGAGAGTTACCGACTGATTCTCTCTGAGAGTTACAAACTGATTCTCTCTGAGAGTTACCGACTGATTCTCTCTGAGAGTTACCGACTGATTCTCTCTGAGAGTTACCGACTGATTCTCTCTGAGAGTTACAGACTGATTCTCTCTGAGAGTTACAGACTGATTCTCTCTGAGAGTTACAGACTGATTCTCTCTGAGACTGATTCTCTCTGAGTTACAGACTGATTCTCTCTGAGAGTTACAGACTGATTCTCTCTGAGAGTTACAGACTGATTCTCTCTGAGAGTTACAGACTGATTCTCTCTGAGAGTTACAGACTGATTCTCTCTGAGTTACCGACTGATTCTCTCTGAGAGTTACCGACTGATTCTCTCTGAGAGTTACCGACTGATTCTCTCTGAGAGTTACCGACTGATTCTCTCTGAGAGTTACCGACTGATTCTCTCTGAGAGTTACCGACTGATTCTCTCTGAGAGTTACAGACTGATTCTCTCTGAGAGTTACAGACTGATTCTCTCTGAGAGTTACAGACTGATTCTCTCTGAGAGTTACAGACTGATTCTCTCTGAGAGTTACCGACTGATTCTCTCTGAGAGTTACTGATTCTCACTGAGAGTTACCGACTGATTCTCTCAGACTGATTCTCTCTGAGTTACAGACTGATTCTCTCTGAGAGTTACAGACTGATTCTCTCTGAGAGTTACTGACTGATTCTCTCTGAGAGTTACAGACTGATTCTCTCTGAGTTACAGACTGATTCTCTCTGAGAACAACTGATTCTCTCTGAGATTTACCGACTGATTCTCTCTGAGAGGAGAGTTACCGACTGATTCTCTCTGAGGAGGAGAGTTACAGACTGATTCTCTGAGAGTCTGAGAGTTACAGACTGATTCTCTCTGAGAGTTACAGACTGATTCTCTCTGAGAGTTACAGACTGATTCTCTCTGAGAGACTGATTACCTCTGACTGATTCTCTCTGAAGGAGAGTTACCGACTGATTCTCTCTGAGAGTTACAGACTGATTCTCTCTGAGAGTTACAGACTGATTCTCTCTGAGAGTTACAGACTGATTCTCTCTGATACAAACTGATTCTCTCTGAGAGTTACAGACTGATTCTCTCTGAGAGTTACAGACTGATTCTCTCTGAGAGTTACACTGATTCTCTCTGAGAGTTACAGACTGATTCTCTCTGAGAAGGAGAAGATTCTCTCTGAGAGTTACAGACTGATTCTCTCTGAGAGTTACAGACTGATTCTCTCTGAGAGTTACAGACTGATTCTCTCTGAGAGTTACCGACTGATTCTCTCTGAGAGTTACAGACTGATTCTCTCTGAGAGTTACAGACTGATTCTCTCTGAGAGTTACAGACTGATTCTCTCTGAGAGTTACAGACTGATTCTCTCTGAGAGTTACAGACTGATTCTCTCTGAGAGTTACAGACTGATTCTCTCTGAGAGTTACAGACTGATTCTCTCTGAGAAGGAGAGTTACAGACTGATTCTCTCTGAGAGTTACAGACTGATTCTCTCTGAGAGTTACAGACTGATTCTCTCTGAGAGTTACAGACTGATTCTCTCTGAGAGTTACAGACTGATTCTCTCTGAGAGTTACCGACTGATTCTCTCTGAGAGTTACAGACTGATTCTCTCTGAGAGTTACCGACTGATTCTCTCTGAGAGTTACTCTCTGAGATTTGACTCTCTGAGAAGGAGAGTTACGACTGATTCTCTCTGAGAGTTACAGACTGATTCTCTCTGAGAGTTACCGACTGATTCTCTCTGAGAGTTACCGACTGATTCTCTCTGAGAGGACTGATTCTCTCTGAGAGTTACAGACTGATTCTCTCTGAGAGTTACAGACTGATTCTCTCTGAGAGTTACCGACTGATTCTCTCTGAGAGTTACAGACTGATTCTCTCTGAGAGTTACAGACTGATTCTCTCTGAGAGTTACAGACTGATTCTCTCTGAGAGGAGAGTTTGATTCTCTCTGAGTGTTACAGACTGATTCTCTCTGAGATTTACTGATTCTCTCTGAGAAGGAGAGTTACAGACTGATTCTCTCTGAGAAGGAGAGTTACCGACTGATTCTCTCTGAGAAGGAGAGTTACCGACTGATTCTCTCTGAGAGTTACCGACTGATTCTCTCTGAGAGTTACCGACTGATTCTCTCTGAGGAGGAGAGTTACAGACTGATTCTCTCTGAGAGTTACCGACTGATTCTCTCTGAGAGTTACCGACTGATTCTCTCTGAGAGTTACCGACTGATTCTCTCTGAGAGTTACAGAGAGTTACAGACTGATTCTCTCTGAGAGTTACCGACTGATTCTCTCTGAGAACCGACTGATTCTCTCTGAGAGTTACCGACTGATTCTCTCTGAGAGTTACAGACTGATTCTCCCTGAGTTACTGATTCTCTGAGAAGGAGAGTTACCGACTGATTCTCTCTGAGAAGGAGAGTTACCGACTGATTCTGATTACTGATTCTCTCTGAGAGCTACAGGGCAGCTGAAACACATAGGGAAGTCTCTCTCCCTCCCCCCACCCCCCCCCCCACCTGCTCTGGAGGACAGTCACTCTTGTCCCAAACACACAGAGAGAGCGGCCCAGCAAAACAAAGGCTGGCTTGTAGCCAGGATACTCACTGGTCTGGGTGAGTTTGTGTGATACCTATCAATATTGTCTTGCTCCTACTGGCTAAGTAGCTTCGCCAATAGATGGAGTCGCCATGTCTGCAATGTGTACAATAGACAAGTGGAGGGGGAAATAGATAGGCCTTCATTAGTTTGACGTAGTCGCTGCAATTAAAAGCACAATGTATCAGCTTTGACTCCAGAGGGTTTTTTTAGAGCCAGTTGGAGCAGATTGAGCCGAACAGACAGATGAGACACAGAGCCGGAGACCAAGACACGATCTGTCTGAAAGCCGTGAAAGAGGAAAACCGTAGCGTGTCATAAACACCATCCAGATATTCATGACCACTAGGCTACTCAGGCCTGGGGCGGCAGGGTAGCCCAGTGGTTAGAGCGTTGGACTAGCAACCGGAAGGTTGCGAGTTCAAACCCCCGAGCTGACAAGGTACAAATCTGTCGTTCTGCCCCTGAACAGGCAGTTAACCCACTGTTCCCAAGCCGTCATTGAAAATAAGAATTTGTTCTAAACTGACTTGCCTGGTTAAATAAAGGTAAAATAAAATAAAAATCACACCAGTGTTTTCTTTCCACCAATGCTGTGCGGCCATGACAGATATCATTGAAAAATCCCTGGCATCAATGGAAGGCAAAGGGAGGTTTGATCAGCTGCCAAAACAAACTGCTTGGTATTTGGTAACACGGGGCTCCAAACCCCCGGCTCCACTCAGGACAATACAACACCAGGCTTGGAAGCATCAGGTTGCCATGGGTCATAACAGCAGAATGGTTCTGCTCCTGCTGTGCCCGGACCCGCCCGCCTCTCTGTTGCAACTTGTAACATCTGGTATACCTCGTACACACCCACCGTACCCCAAACACCTGTAGCAGGATTAGGGGTACAGTCAGGGCTTGGGGGTAGGGGTCAGGGGTAGGGGTTAGGGGTACAGTCAGGGCTTGGGGGTAGGGGTTAGGGGTACAGTCAGGGCTTGGGGGTAGGGGTTAGGGTTTAGGGGTAGAGTCAGGGCTTGGGGGGGGTAGGGGTTAGGGGTACAGTCAGGGCTTGGGGGTAGGGGTTAGGGGTAGGGGTCAGGGGTAGGGGTCAGGGATACAGTCAGGGCTTGAGGGTAGGGGTTAGGGATAGGGGTAGGGGTTAGGGGTACAGTCAGGGCTTGGGGGTAGGGGTTAGGGGTAGGGGTTAGGGGTCAGG
>NW_027013260.1:70000-87500 GCF_036934945.1 Oncorhynchus masou masou | reverse complement strand
CTGTGTTTGACTGTTAGTGAGACACTGGGTCTGTGTTTGACTGTTAGTGGGACACTGGGTCTGTGTTTGACTGTTAGTGGGACACTGGGTCTGTGTTTGACTGTTAGTGAGACACTGGGTCTGTGTTTGACTGTTAGTGGGACACTGGGTCTGTGTTTGACTGTTAGTGGGACACTGGGTCTGTGTTTGACTGTTAGTGAGACACTGGGTCTGTGTTTGACTGTTAGTGAGGACACTGGGTCTGTGTTTGACTGTTAGTGGGACACTGGGTCTGTGTTTGACTGTTAGTGGGACACTGGGTCTGTGTTTGACTGTTAGTGGGACACTGGGTCTGTGTTTGACTTTGACTGGGAGACACTGGGTCTGTGTTTGACTGTTAGTGGGACACTGGGTCTGTGTTTGACTGTTAGTGGGACACTGGGTCTGTGTTTGACTGTTAGTGAGACACTGGGTCTGTGTTTGACTGTTAGTGGGACACTGGGTCTGTGTTTGACTGTTAGTGGGACACTGGGTCTGTGTTTGACTGTTAGTGGGACACTGGGTCTGTGTTTGACTGTTAGTGGGACACTGGGTCTGTGTTTGACTGTTAGTGGGACACTGGGTCTGTGTTTGACTGTTAGTGAGACACTGGGTCTGTGTTTGACTGTTAGTGGGACACTGGGTCTGTGTTTGACTGTTAGTGAGACACTGGGTCTGTGTTTGACTGTTAGTGGGACACTGGGTCTGTGTTTGACTGTTAGTGAGACACTGGGTCTGTGTTTGACTGTTAGTGGGACACTGGGTCTGTGTTTGACTGTTAGTGGGACACTGGGTCTGTGTTTGACTGTTAGTGGGACACTGGGTCTGTGTTTGACTGTTAGTGGGACACTGGGTCTGTGTTTGACTGTTAGTGGGACACTGGGTCTGTGTTTGACTGTTAGTGGGACACTGGGTCTGTGTTTGACTGTTAGTGAGACACTGGGTCTGTGTTTGACTGTTAGTGAGACACTGGGTCTGTGTTTGACTGTTAGTGGGACACTGGGTCTGTGTTTGACTGTTAGTGGGACACTGGGTCTGTGTTTGACTGTTAGTGAGACACTGGGTCTGTGTTTGACTGTTAGTGGGACACTGGGTCTGTGTTTGACTGTTAGTGGGACACTGGGTCTGTGTTTGACTGTTAGTGGGACACTGGGTCTGTGTTTGACTGTTAGTGAGACACTGGGTCTGTGTTTGACTGTTAGTGGGACACTGGGTCTGTGTTTGACTGTTAGTGGGACACTGGGTCTGTGTTTGACTGTTAGTGGGACACTGGGTCTGTGTTTGACTGTTAGTGAGACACTGGGTCTGTGTTTGACTGTTAGTGAGACACTGGGTCTGTGTTTGACTGTTAGTGGGACACTGGGTCTGTGTTTGACTGTTAGTGAGACACTGGGTCTGTGTTTGACTGTTGTGAGACACTGGGTCTGTGTTTGACTGTTAGTGAGACACTGGGTCTGTGTTTGACTGTTAGTGGGACACTGGGTCTGTGTTTGACTGTTAGTGAGACACTGGGTCTGTGTTTGACTGTTAGTGAGACACTGGGTCTGTGTTTGACTGTTAGTGGGACACTGGGTCTGTGTTTGACTGTTAGTGGGACACTGGGTCTGTGTTTGACTGTTAGTGAGACACTGGGTCTGTTTTGACTGTTAGTGGACACTGGGTCTGTGTTTGACTGTTAGTGGGACACTGGGTCTGTGTTTGACTGTTAGTGAGACACTGGGTCTGTGTTTGACTGTTTTGAGTGAGACACTGGGTCTGTGTTTGACTGTTAGTGGGACACTGGGTCTGTGTTTGACTGTTAGTGGGACACTGGGTCTGTGTTTGACTGTTAGTGGGACACTGGGTCTGTGTTTGACTTTAGTGAGACACTGGGTCTGTGTTTGACTGTTAGTGGACACTGGGTCTGTGTTTGACTGTTAGTGAGACACTGGGTCTGTGTTTGACTGTTAGTGAGACACTGGGTCTGTGTTTGACTGTTAGTGAGACACTGGGTCTGTGTTTGACTGTTAGTGGGACACTGGGTCTGTGTTTGACTGTTAGTGGGACACTGGGTCTGTGTTTGACTGTTAGTGGGACACTGGGTCTGTGTTTGACTGTTAGTGGGACACTGGGTCTGTGTTTGACTGTTAGTGAGACACTGGGTCTGTGTTTGACTGTTAGTGGGACACTGGGTCTGTGTTTGACTGTTAGTGGGACACTGGGTCTGTGTTTGACTGTTAGTGAGACACTGGGTCTGTGTTTGACTGTTAGTGGGACACTGGGTCTGTGTTTGACTGTTAGTGGGACACTGGGTCTGTGTTTGACTGTTAGTGGGACACTGGGTCTGTGTTTGACTGTTAGTGGGACACTGGGTCTGTGTTTGACTGTTAGTGAGACACTGGGTCTGTGTTTGACTGTTAGTGAGACACTGGGTCTGTGTTTGACTGTTAGTGGGACACTGGGTCTGTGTTTGACTGTTAGTGGGACACTGGGTCTGTGTTTGACTGTTAGTGGGACACTGGGTCTGTGTTTGACTGTTAGTGGGACACTGGGTCTGTGTTTGACTGTTAGTGAGACACTGGGTCTGTGTTTGACTGTTAGTGGGACACTGGGTCTGTGTTTGACTGTTAGTGGGACACTGGGTCTGTGTTTGACTGTTAGTGGGACACTGGGTCTGTGTTTGACTGTTAGTGAGACACTGGGTCTGTGTTTGACTGTTAGTGAGACACTGGGTCTGTGTTTGACTGTTAGTGGGACACTGGGTCTGTGTTTGACTGTTAGTGGGACACTGGGTCTGTGTTTGACTGTTAGTGAGACACTGGGTCTGTGTTTGACTGTTAGTGAGACACTGGGTCTGTGTTTGACTGTTAGTGGGACACTGGGTCTGTGTTTGACTGTTAGTGGGACACTGGGTCTGTGTTTGACTGTTAGTGAGACACTGGGTCTGTGTTTGACTGTTAGTGGGACACTGGGTCTGTGTTTGACTGTTAGTGGGACACTGGGTCTGTGTTTGACTGTTAGTGAGACACTGGGTCTGTGTTTGACTGTTAGTGGGACACTGGGTCTGTGTTTGACTGTTAGTGAGACACTGGGTCTGTGTTTGACTGTTAGTGAGACACTGGGTCTGTGTTTGACTGTTAGTGGGACACTGGGTCTGTGTTTGACTGTTAGTGGGACACTGGGTCTGTGTTTGACTGTTAGTGGGACACTGGGTCTGTGTTTGACTGTTAGTGGGACACTGGGTCTGTGTTTGACTGTTAGTGAGACACTGGGTCTGTGTTTGACTGTTAGTGGGACACTGGGTCTGTGTTTGACTGTTAGTGGGACACTGGGTCTGTGTTTGACTGTTAGTGGGACACTGGGTCTGTGTTTGACTGTTAGTGGGACACTGGGTCTGTGTTTGACTGTTAGTGAGACACTGGGTCTGTGTTTGACTGTTAGTGGGACACTGGGTCTGTGTTTGACTGTTAGTGAGACACTGGGTCTGTGTTTGACTGTTAGTGGGACACTGGGTCTGTGTTTGACTGTTAGTGGGACACTGGGTCTGTGTTTGACTGTTAGTGGGACACTGGGTCTGTGTTTGACTGTTAGTGGGACACTGGGTCTGTGTTTGACTGTTAGTGGGACACTGGGTCTGTGTTTGACTGTTAGTGGGACACTGGGTCTGTGTTTGACTGTTAGTGAGACACTGGGTCTGTGTTTGACTGTTAGTGAGACACTGGGTCTGTGTTTGACTGTTAGTGGGACACTGGGTCTGTGTTTGACTGTTAGTGGGACACTGGGTCTGTGTTTGACTGTTAGTGAGACACTGGGTCTGTGTTTGACTGTTAGTGGGACACTGGGTCTGTGTTTGACTGTTAGTGGGACACTGGGTCTGTGTTTGACTGTTAGTGGGACACTGGGTCTGTGTTTGACTGTTAGTGGGACACTGGGTCTGTGTTTGACTGTTAGTGGGACACTGGGTCTGTGTTTGACTGTTAGTGGGACACTGGGTCTGTGTTTGACTGTTAGTGGGACACTGGGTCTGTGTTTGACTGTTAGTGAGACACTGGGTCTGTGTTTGACTGTTAGTGGACACTGGGTCTGTGTTTGACTGTTAGTGGGACACTGGGTCTGTGTTTGACTGTTAGTGAGACACTGGGTCTGTGTTTGACTGTTAGTGAGACACTGGGTCTGTGTTTGACTGTTAGTGAGACACTGGGTCTGTGTTTGACTGTTAGTGGGACACTGGGTCTGTGTTTGACTGTTAGTGGGACACTGGGTCTGTGTTTGACTGTTAGTGGGACACTGGGTCTGTGTTTGACTGTTAGTGGGACACTGGGTCTGTGTTTGACTGTTAGTGGGACACTGGGTCTGTGTTTGACTGTTAGTGGGACACTGGGTCTGTGTTTGACTGTTAGTGGGACACTGGGTCTGTGTTTGACTGTTAGTGAGACACTGGGTCTGTGTTTGACTGTTAGTGGGACACTGGGTCTGTGTTTGACTGTTAGTGGGACACTGGGTCTGTGTTTGACTGTTAGTGGGACACTGGGTCTGTGTTTGACTGTTAGTGGGACACTGGGTCTGTGTTTGACTGTTAGTGGGACACTGGGTCTGTGTTTGACTGTTAGTGGGACACTGGGTCTGTGTTTGACTGTTAGTGGGACACTGGGTCTGTGTTTGACTGTTAGTGGGACACTGGGTCTGTGTTTGACTGTTAGTGGGACACTGGGTCTGTGTTTGACTGTTAGTGAGACACTGGGTCTGTGTTTGACTGTTAGTGGGACACTGGGTCTGTGTTTGACTGTTAGTGGGACACTGGGTCTGTGTTTGACTGTTAGTGGGACACTGGGTCTGTGTTTGACTGTTAGTGGGACACTGGGTCTGTGTTTGACTGTTAGTGGGACACTGGGTCTGTGTTTGACTGTTAGTGGGACACTGGGTCTGTGTTTGACTGTTAGTGGGACACTGGGTCTGTGTTTGACTGTTAGTGGGACACTGGGTCTGTGTTTGACTGTTAGTGAGACACTGGGTCTGTGTTTGACTGTTAGTGGGACACTGGGTCTGTGTTTGACTGTTAGTGGGACACTGGGTCTGTGTTTGACTGTTAGTGGGACACTGGGTCTGTGTTTGACTGTTAGTGGGACACTGGGTCTGTGTTTGACTGTTAGTGAGACACTGGGTCTGTGTTTGACTGTTAGTGGGACACTGGGTCTGTGTTTGACTGTTAGTGGGACACTGGGTCTGTGTTTGACTGTTAGTGGGACACTGGGTCTGTGTTTGACTGTTAGTGGGACACTGGGTCTGTGTTTGACTGTTAGTGGGACACTGGGTCTGTGTTTGACTGTTAGTGGGACACTGGGTCTGTGTTTGACTGTTAGTGGGACACTGGGTCTGTGTTTGACTGTTAGTGGGACACTGGGTCTGTGTTTGACTGTTAGTGGGACACTGGGTCTGTGTTTGACTGTTAGTGGGACACTGGGTCTGTGTTTGACTGTTAGTGGGACACTGGGTCTGTGTTTGACTGTTAGTGGGACACTGGGTCTGTGTTTGACTGTTAGTGGGACACTGGGTCTGTGTTTGACTGTTAGTGGGACACTGGGTCTGTGTTTGACTGTTAGTGGGACACTGGGTCTGTGTTTGACTGTTAGTGGGACACTGGGTCTGTGTTTGACTGTTAGTGGGACACTGGGTCTGTGTTTGACTGTTAGTGGGACACTGGGTCTGTGTTTGACTGTTAGTGGGACACTGGGTCTGTGTTTGACTGTTAGTGGGACACTGGGTCTGTGTTTGACTGTTAGTGGGACACTGGGTCTGTGTTTGACTGTTAGTGAGACACTGGGTCTGTGTTTGACTGTTAGTGGGACACTGGGTCTGTGTTTGACTGTTAGTGGGACACTGGGTCTGTGTTTGACTGTTAGTGAGACACTGGGTCTGTGTTTGACTGTTAGTGGGACACTGGGTCTGTGTTTGACTGTTAGTGGGACACTGGGTCTGTGTTTGACTGTTAGTGGGACACTGGGTCTGTGTTTGACTGTTAGTGAGACACTGGGTCTGTGTTTGACTGTTAGTGAGACACTGGGTCTGTGTTTGACTGTTAGTGGGACACTGGGTCTGTGTTTGTGTGTGTGTATGTTCACACTCATTTCTTGTTTTGGGGTAGTAAAAGGTAATCACCCCTTGACTTTGTTCATGTCTGAGGGTGAAGGGGGTTGTAATAGTTGGCCCAAATTGGTGAGACAAACCTTGAACCGTGTTCCCAACACATAAACATCTTACGTGTTAGTGGAGTTTCCACACTACTCATACTCCAGGCTGAATCAATCAATGTAGAGGGACATGTCAAGACAGTTAGTGGGTCCCAAATGACACCATATTCCCCATTTTGTGCACTACTTTTGACCAGGACCCATGGGCTCTGCTTAAAAGTAGTGCACACTGGGTCTGTGTGTGCCATTTGGGACAGCGTGTCACATGTTTTACTGTTAGTCCGGTCCTGGGTCTGTGTTTGACTGGTCGATCTCACACACTGGGTCTGTATTTCCATTCTAGCTGGTACCGTTCTAAAGACCTGTCTGTCACAAAGGGGTTTTCACAGAGAACAAGCCAATTTACTGTGGTGCCAATTACAACCGACACATTTGGGCCAAGTTTTATTTTTGAGACCTGGGAGGTCTGGTTCAGACGTCTTGGAGAGTTGTTTTCAGATTAATTAAATTATTTCTCTGGGTCTGTGCTTGGACTGTTAAGCGCCACTGGGTCTCTTTCAACAAAAGAGCACCAGTGGAGTGGGAACGGATCTCATATGAGATTTCAACAACACACTGCAGTATTTCACCCCCCCCAAAAAAACTATTTTCCTCCTAGATAAATATGGAGAGAAAAAAAGGTTGGGTAGATGTATTCGTTTTAGAGGTTTAACATTTCAAACTCATTTAACACGCCGCCAGGCCAGTGGTGTGTCATTTCATACCGCACCAATACCGGCTCAGAGACATTCAGAGACATTCACAAGGCAGTGTTTAGTAAACTGTTAAAGAGAAAACAACACTGTGGTTGTATCCCAAATGGGCCCTGGTCAAAGATTGTGCACTGCATAGGGAATAGGGTGGAATTTAGGAGGTATCCTTCTGCTTCAGTGTGAATCATTTCCACTGCTCCCGTATCCTCTTGCTCTTTAAACACATCTATCAGCACTGAGCCCTATGGTGAGAGACCCATCACCCCCTCCCCCCACCACCATGTCTGAAGAGCCCTATGGTGAGAGACCCATCACCCTGGGTCCCCTCCACCACCATGTCTGAAGAGCCCTATGGTGAGAGACCCATCACCCTGGGTCCCCTCCACCACCATGTCTGAAGTATGGTGAGAGACCCATCACCCTCCCCCACACCACCATGTCTGAAGAGCCCTCTGGTGAGAGACCCATCACCCCCCCCCACACCACCATGTCTGAAGAGCCCTCTGGTGAGAGACCCATCACCCCCCCCCCACACCACCATGTCTGAAGAGCCCTATGATGAGACACTGGGTCACCCCTCCCCCCACACCACCATGTCTGAAGAGCCCTATGGTGAGAGACCCATCACCCCTCCCCCCACCACCATGTCTGAAGACCCTATGGTGAGAGACCCATCACCCCTCCCCCACACCACCATGTCTGAAGAGCCCTAGGTGAGAGACCCATCACCCTCCCCCCACACCACCATGTCTGAAGAGCCCTATGATGAGAGACCCATGGGTCTGTGTTTGACCACCATGTCTGAAGAGCCCTGGGTGAGAGACCCATCAGTCCCCCACACCACCATGTCTGAAGTTTGCCCTGTGATGAGAAACCCATCACCCCTCCCCCACACCACCATGTCTGAAGAGCCTATTAGTGAGAGACCCATGGGTCCCCTGTTTGACCATGTCTGAAGAGCACTGGGTCTGTGTTTGACTGTTCAGTCCCCCCACACCACCATGTCTGAAGAGTTATGGTGGAGGGGTCCCATCACCCCTCCCCCCACACTGTCTGAAGAGCCCTATGGTGTTTGACCCATCACCCCCTCCCCCACACCACCATGTCTGAAGAGCCCTATGATGAGAGACCTATCACCCCTCCCCCCACACCACCATATCTGAAGAGCCCTATGGTGAGAGACCTATGACCTATCACCCCCTCCCCCCTACGGTGAGAGACCCATCAGCACTCAGCCTGAGGCGAAACAGTGACAAGCCGAGTACAAACAGAGTATCACTATATGAATGGAGATGAATGGGGCCTGGAAGAGTCATTAGCAGAGAGCAGCACACTCTCATTCATTTAACACAGCTGGCCAGCCAGGGTCAGGACAGCTAAGATATCTAACAGACCTCAGGTAGTGTGTGTGTGTGTGTGTGTGTGTGTGTGTGTGTGACACTGTGGTGTGTGTGTTGTGTGTAGTGTGTGTGTGTGTGTGTGTGTGACAGACCGGACGGAACAGACAGCAGCTCTCTAAGGTCTATGAAGAGAAGTCGGAGCTCAACCATCTCCAGAATAAACTAGAATCGATCACCTTGGAGTGAAAGAAGGCAGAACTAGAAACGATCACCTTGGAGTGAACGAAGGCAGAACTAGAAACGATCACCTTGGAGTGAAAGAAGGCAGAACTAGAAACGATCACCTTGGAGTGAAAGAAGGCAGAACTAGAAACGATCACCTTGGAGTGAACGAAGGCAGAACTAGAATCGATCACCTTGGAGTGAACGAAGGCAGAACTAGAATCGATCACCTTGGAGTGAAAGAAGGCAGAACTAGAATCGATCACCTTGGAGTGAAAGGCAGAACTAGAATCGATCACCTTGGAGTGAAAGAAGGCAGAACTAGAATCGATCACCTTGGAGTGAAAGAAGGCAGAACTAGAATCGATCAACTTGGAGTGAACGAAGGCAGAACTAGAATCGATCAACTTGGAGTGAACGAAGGCAGAACTAGAATCGATCACCTTGGAGTGAACGAAGGCCAGGTCAAGTCAGAGCTTGTCATTTATGCAGATGAGAGTAGGAGAGCATTTTAGGACAGCGGAGAATGGGCTCATCCCAAATGGCACCCTATTTCCTATATAGTGCACTACTAAGTAGTATATAGGGAATAGGCCCTTAGGGCTCTGGTCAAAAGTAGTGCACTATAGAGAAACCAGGCCCTAAGTAGTGCACTATAGGGAAAACAGGCCCTAAGTAGTGCACTATAGGGAAAACAGGCCCTAAGTAGTGCACTATAGAGAAAACAGGGCCTTAGGGCTCTGGTCAAAAGTAGTGCACTATATTGGAAATACGGTGTCATTTAGGACTCACACTGTGTGTGTTTCTGTTTGTTTACGAGAGTTGCAGTCCAGCGCTATGGAAACCACTGAGCCGTCGAAAATCCAAGACAGCGACCCTCCATATCCCGTTTACACTTGTGCATTCTCCATCAGAGGCTATTTTGGTCTGCTTGGGGAAAACAAGGGGAGCGACTGTGGAAGCATGCGGGTGTACTGGGTTCTCGGGAGAGTTCTCTCCCCCTTTAAGGCAGACCACAGAGGGATCAGAGGAGGGCCTGGCCTCCCCTTTAAGGTAGAATACAGAGGACCTGGTCTCCCCTTTATGGTAGAATACAGAGGACATGGCCTTCCCTTTTACCACAATACAGAGGACCTGGTCTCCCCTTTATGGTAGAATACAGAGGACCTGGTCTCCCTTTAAGCCAGACTACAGAGTGATAAGAGGAGGACCTGGCCTCCCCACACCACCATGACTACAGAGGGATCAGAGGAGGGACCTGGCCTCCCCTTTAAGGTACAATACAGAAGACCTGGTCTCCCTTTATGGTAGAATACAGAGGACCTGGTCTCCCCTTTAAGCCAGACTACAGAGTGATAAGAGAGGACCTGGCCTCCCCCCAAGGTTGACTACAGAGGGATCAGAGGAGGACCTGGCCTCCCCTTTAAGGTAGAATACAGAGGACCTGGTCTCCCCTTTAAGCCAGACTACAGAGTGATAAGAGGAGGACCTGGCCTCCCCTTTAAGGTTGACTACAGAGGGATCAGAGGAGGACCTGGCCTCCCCTTTAAGGTAGACTATCAGTGGAACTGGCCAACCCTTTAATCAAGGAAGACTACAGAGTGATAAGAGGAGGACCTGGCCTCCCCTTTAAGCCAGACTACAGAGTGATAAGAAAAGGACCTGGCCTCCCCTTTAAGGTAGACTACAGAGTGATAAGAGGAGGACCTGGCCTCCCCTTTAAGGTAGAATACAGAGGACCTGGTCTCCCCTTTAAGCCAGACTACAGAGTGATAAGAGGAGGACCTGGCCTCCCCTTTAAGGTAGACTACAGAGTGATAAGAGGAGGACCTGGCCTCCCCTTTAAGGTAGACTACAGAGTGATAAGAGGAGGACCTGGCCTCCCCTTTAAGGTAGACTACAGAGTGATAAGAGGAGGACCTGGCCTCCCCTTTAAGGTAGACTACAGAGTGATCAGAGGAGGACCTGCCCCCCCCCCCCCTTTAAGGTAGACTACAGTGGACCTGGCCAACCCTTTAATCAAGGAAGACTACAGAGTGATAAGAGGAGGACCTGGCCTCCCCTTTATGGTAGACTACAGAGTGATAAGAGGAGGACATGGCCTCCCCTTTAAGGTAGACTACAGAGTGATAAGAGGAGGACCTGGCCTCCCCTTTATGGTAGACTACAGAGTGATAAGAGGAGGACCTGGCCTCCCCTTTAAGGTAGAATACAGAGGACCTGGTCTCCCCTTTAAGCCAGACTACAGAGTGATAAGAGGAGGACCTGGCCTCCCCTTTAAGGTTGACTACAGAGGGATCAGAGGAGGACCTGGCCTCCCCTTTAAGGTAGACTACAGTGGACCTGGCCAACCCTTTAATCAAGGAAGACTACAGAGTGATAAGAGGAGGACCTGGCCTCCCCTTTAAGCCAGACTACAGAGTGATAAGAGGAGGACCTGGCCTCCCCTTTAAGGTAGACTACAGAGTGATAAGAGGAGGACCTGGCCTCCCCTTTAAGGTAGACTACAGAGTGATAAGAGGAGGACCTGGCCTCCCCTTTAAGGTAGACTACAGAGTGATAAGAGGAGGACCTGGCCTCCCCTTTAAGGTAGACTACATAGTGATAAGAGGAGGACCTGGCCCCCCCTTTAAGGTAGACTACAGTGGACCTGGCAAACCCTTTAATCAAGGAAGACTACAGAGT
The DNA here is from genome assembly GCF_036934945.1 of Oncorhynchus masou masou. Classification (NCBI taxonomy): domain Eukaryota; kingdom Metazoa; phylum Chordata; class Actinopteri; order Salmoniformes; family Salmonidae; genus Oncorhynchus; species Oncorhynchus masou. The sequence goes on along the minus strand of NW_027013260.1, from coordinate 76,316 downwards.
GATAAGAGGAGGACCTGGCCTCCCCTTAAAGGTAGACTACAGAGTGATAAGAGGAGGACCTGGCCTCCCCTTTAAGTGACTACAGAGTGATCAGAGGAGGACCTGCCCCCCCCTTTAAGGTAGACTACAGTGGACCTGGCCAACCCTTTAATCAAGGAAGACTACAGAGTGATAAGAGGAGGACCTGGCCTCCCCTTTATGGTAGACTACAGAGTGATAAGAGGAGGACATGGCCTCCCCTTTAAGGTAGACTACAGAGTGATAAGAGGAGGACCTGGCCTCCCCTTTATGGTAGACTACAGAGTGATAAGAGGAGGACCTGGCCTCCCCTTTAAGGTAGACTACAGAGTGATAAGAGGAGGACCTGGCCTCCCCTTTAAGGTAGACTACAGAGTGATAAGAGGAGGACCTGGCCTCCCCTTTAAGGCCGACTACAGAGTGATAAGAGGAGGACCTGGCCTCCCCTTTAAGATGACTACAGAGTGATAAGAGGAGGACCTGGCCTCCCCTTTAAGCCAGACTACAGAGTGATAAGAGGAGGACCTGGCCTCCCCTTTAAGGTAGACTACAGAGTGATAAGAGGAGGACCTGGCCTCCCCTTTAAGATCGACTACAGAGTGATAAGAGGAGGACCTGGCCTCCCCTTTAAGGTAGACTACAGTGGACCTGGCCAACCCTTTAATCAAGGAAGACTACAGAGTGATAAGAGGATGACCTGGCCTCCCCTTTAAGGTAGACTACAGAGTGATAAGAGGAGGACCTGGCCTCCCCTTTAAGGTAGACTACAGAGTGATAAGAGGAGGACCTGGCCTCCCCTTTATGGTAGACTACAGAGTGATAAGAGGAGGACCTGGCCTGCCCTTTAAGGTAGACTACAGAGTGATAAGATGAGGACCTGGTCTCCCCTTTAAGGTAGACTACAGAGTGATAAGAGGAGGACCTGGCTTCCCCTTTAAGGTCGACTACAGAGTGATAAGAGGAGGACCTGGCCTCCCCTTTAAGGTCGACTACAGAGTGATAAGATGGGACCTGGCCTCCCCCTTTAAGCCAGACTACAGAGTGATAAGAGGAGGACCTGGCCTCCCCTTTAAGGTTGACTACAGAGGGATCAGAGGAGGACCTGGCCTCCCCTTTAAGGTAGACTACAGTGGACCTGGCCAACCCTTTAATCAAGGAAGACTACAGAGTGATAAGAGGAGGACCTGGCCTCCCCTTTAAGCCAGACTACAGAGTGATAAGAGGAGGACCTGGCCTCCCCTTTAAGGTAGACTACAGAGTGATAAGAGGAGGACCTGGCCTCCCCTTTAAGGTAGACTACAGAGTGATAAGAGGAGGACCTGGCCTCCCCTTTAAGGTAGACTACAGAGTGATAAGAGGAGGACCTGGCCTCCCCTTTAAGGTAGACTACAGAGTGATAAGAGGAGGACCTGGCCTCCCCTTTAAGGTAGACTACAGAGTGATAAGAGGAGGACCTGGCCTCCCCTTTAAGGTAGACTACAGAGTGATAAGAGGAGGACCTGGCCTCCCCTTTATGGTAGACTACAGAGTGATAAGAGGAGGACCTGGCCTCCCCTTTAAGGTAGACTACAGAGTGATAAGAGGAGGACCTGGCCTCCCCTTTAAGCCAGACTACAGAGTGATAAGAGGAGGACCTGGCCTCCCCTTTAAGGTAGACTACAGAGTGATAAGAGGAGGACCTGGCCTCCCCTTTAAGGTAGACTACAGAGTGATAAGAGGAGGACCTGGCCTCCCCTTTAAGGTCGACTACAGAATGATAAGAGGAGGACCTGGCCTCCCCTTTAAGATCAACTACAGAGTGATAAGAGGGAGGACCTGGACCGACTCCCCTTTAATCAAGCCAGACTACAGAGTGATAAGAGGAGGACCTGGCCTCCCCTTTAAGGTAGACTACAGAGTGATAAGAGGAGGACCTGGCCTCCCCTTTAAGCCAGACTACAGAGTGATAAGAGGAGGACCTGGCCTCCCCTTTAAGCCAGACTACAGAGTGATAAGATGGAGGACCTGGCCTCCCCTTTAAGCCAGACTACAGAGTGATAAGATGAGGACCTGGTCTCCCCTTTAAGGTAGACTACAGAGTGATAAGAGGAGGACCTGGCCTCCCCTTTAAGGTCGACTACAGAGTGATAAGAGGAGGACCTGGCCTCCCCTTTAAGCCAGACTACAGAGTGATAAGAGGAGGACCTGGCCTCCCCTTTAAGGTCGACTACAGAGTGATAAGAGGAGGACCTGGCCTCCAGACTACAGAATGATAAGAGGAGGACCTGGCCTCCCCTTTAAGATCAGACTACAGAGTGATAAGAGGAGGACCTGGCCTGCCCTTTAAGCCAGACTACAGAATGATAAGAGGAGGACCTGGCCTCCCCTTTAAGGTCGACTACAGAGTGATAAAGGAGGACCTGGCCTGCCAATAAGTCCTTGAGAAAAACCACCAGGAAAGAAGTGTGCTGTGGAGTCCATCCCAAACGGCCCCCTGTGTCCCTACTGTTGGCCAGGGATCAGGAAGTGACCTGGCAGCCCTGGTGAAAAGTAGTGCACTACATAAGCAATACGGCGCCATTTGGTGTACAGACTGTATGACATCAGGGTCGTGCGAGTGGACTATGTGAAAACTGGGTGAGTTCCCCATGAAAGCACCCTTTGGCCTCAGTCCGCAATGCTCCTGTGTCTTTAGAGAGCTTCTTTAGACTCTAAGTCTTGTGTATGGGTTCCCCAGAGAGTACTACAAACACAACCCCTCCCCCTGCAGAATAAAGACATCAATGCTCCAAGCAGGCTCCCCAGGGGCAGATTTAAGGCACCTCCAGTGGGATAAGCCCCAGGGCTTTGTACCCAGCACCATGAAAACCCTTCCCTTCTCAGGACAGCTGCTTCTCCAGGGGAGGATTCATTCAGCCCTGACCCGTCACATTCAGCCTGACCCGTCACATTCAGCCCTGACCCATCACATTCAGCCCTGATCACATTCAGCCCTGACCCATCCTTCAGCCCTGACCCATCACATTCAGCCCTGACTACAGAGCCCTGACCCGTCACATTCAGCCCTGACCTCCCATTCAGCCCTGACCCGTACAGAGCCCTGATAAGAGGAGCCCTGACCTGTCAATTCAGCCCTGACCCGTCACATTCAGCCCCCTGACCCATCACATTCAGCCCTGAGTCACATTCAGCCCTGACCCGTCACATTCAGCCCTGACCCGTCACATTCAGCCCTGACCCGTCACATTCAGCCCTCCCGTCACATTCAGCCCTGACCCGTCACATTCTGCCCTGACCCGTCACATTCAGCCCTGACCCGTCACATTCAGCCCTGACCCATCACATTCAGCCCTGACCCATCACATTCAGCCCCCCCAGGTCTTCAGCCCTGACCCATCACATTCAGCCCTGACCCATCACATTCAGCCCTGACCCGTCACATTCAGCCCTGACCCGTCAATTCAGCCCTGACCCATCACATTGTGCCCTGACCCATCACATTCAGCCCCCAGGTCTTCAGCCCTGACCCATCACATTCTGACCTGACCCATCTTCAGCCCTGACCCGTCACATTCAGCCCTGACCCATCACATTCAGCCCTGACCCATCACATTCAGCCCCCCCAGGTCTTCAGCCCTGACCCATCACATTCAGCCCTGACCCATCACATTCAGCCCTGACCCATCACATTCAGCCCCCCCAGGTCTTCAGCCCTGACCCATCACATTCAGCCCCCCAGGTCTTCAGCCCTGACCCATCACATTCAGCCCCCCCAGGTCTTCAGCCCTGACCCATCACATTCAGCCCTGACCCATCACATTCAGCCCCCCAGGTCTTCAGCCCTGACCCCATCACATTCAGCCCCCCCAGGTCTTCAAGGCCCTGACCCATCACATTCAGCCCCAGGTCTTCAGCCCTGACCCATCACATTCAGCCCCCCGGTCTTCAGCCCTGACCCATCACATTCAGCCCCCCAGGTCTTCAGCCCTGACCCATCACATTCAGCCCTGACCCATTCAGCCCCCCAGGTCTTCAGCCCTGACCCATCACATTCAGCCCCCCAGGTCTGACCCGACCCATCACATTCAGCCCTGACCCATCACATTCAGCCCCCCCTTCAGGTCTTCACCCTGACCCGTCAGCATTCAGCCCTGACCCATCACATTCAGCCCCCCCAGGTCTTCAGCCCTGACCCATCACATTCAGCCCCCCCAGGTTTCAGCCCTGACCCGTCACATTCAGCCCCACCAGGTCTTCAGCCCTGACCCATCACATTCAGCCCCCCAGGTCTTCAGCCCTGACCCATCACATTCAGCCCCCCCAGGTCTTCAGCCCTGACCCATCACATTCAGCCCCCCAGGTCTTCACCCTGACCCATCACATTCAGCCCCCAGGTCTTCAGCCCTGACCCATCACATTCAGCCCTGACCCATCACATTCAGCCCCCCCAGGTCTTCAGCCCTGACCCATCACATTCAGCCCTGACCCATCACATTCAGCCCCCCAGGTCTTCAGCCCTGACCCATCACATTCAGCCCCCCCAGGTCTTCAGCCCTGACCCATCACATTCAGCCCCCCCAGGTCTTCAGCCCTGACCCATCACATTCAGCCCCCCAGGTCTTCAGCCCTGACCCATCATTCAGCCCCCCAGGTCTTCAGCCCTGACCCCACATCCAGCCCCCCAGGTCTTCATCCCTGACCCATCACATTCAGCCCCCCAGGTCTTCAGCCCTGACCCATCACATTCAGCCCCCCCAGGTCTTCAGCCCTGACCCATCACATTCAGCCCCCCCAGGTCTTCAGCCCTGACCCATCACATTCAGCCCCCCCAGGTCTTCAGCCCTGACCCATCACATTCAGCCCCCCAGGTCTTCAGCCCTGACCCATCACATTCAGCCCCCCAGGTCTTCAGCCCTGACCCGTCACATTCAGCCCCCCAGGTCTTCAGCCCTGACCCATCACATTCAGCCCCCCAGGTCTTCAGCCCTGACCCATCACATTCAGCCCCCAGGTCTTCAGCCCTGACCCATCACATTCAGCCCCCCCAGGTCTTCAGCCCTGACCCATCACATTCAGCCCCCCCAGGTCTTCAGCCCTGACCCATCACATTCAGCCCTGACCCATCACATTCAGCCCCCCAGGTCTTCAGCCCTGACCCATCACATTCAGCCCTGACCCATCACATTCAGCCCCCCCAGGTCTTCAGCCCTGACCCATCACATTCAGCCCCCCCAGGTCTTCAGCCCTGACCCATCACATTCAGCCCCCCAGGTATTCAACCCTGACCCATCACATTCAGCCCCCAGGTATTCAACCCTGACCTGTCACATTCAGCCCCCCCAGGTCTTCATCCCTGACCCTGTCACATTCAGCCTCCCCAGGTATTCAACCCTGACCCGTCACATTCAGCCCCCCCAGGTCTTCAGCCCTGACCTGTCACATTCAGCCCCCCAGGTCTTCAGCCCTGACCCAGTCACATTCAGCCTCCCCAGGTCTTCAGCCCTGACCCATCACATTCAGCCTCCCCAGGTCTTCAGCCCTGACCCATCACATTCAGCCTCCCCAGGTCTTCATCCCTGACCCCATCACATTCAGCCTCCCCAGGTATTCAACCCTGACCCCGTCACATTCAGCCCCCCCAGGTCTTCAACCCTGACCCCATCACATTCAGCCTCCCCAGATGTTCAAACATGACTCCGTCACATTCAGCCCCTCCTCCAAGGCCTTGAGCCCTGACCCCGTCCTCTCCTGCCCAAAAGAGAAGACCCCCAAGGAGGACAAAGCTACCATCATGGATCCCAATTCCCATCCACTCTTGCAAACAGGTAGCTCTGTGCCCACGGTCGAGTGGTAACGCTCTCAGCTCCAGGCACATGTACTGATCCCTACCGGATCCCAGGGTTCAATCCCTGTGTCTTCCTTCCATCCCCCCACTTTCCTATATCCAGCTCTGATTCCAGGGTTCAATCCCTGTGTCTTCCTTCCATCCCCCCACTTTCCTATATCCAGCTCTGATTCCAGGGTTCAATCCCTGTGTCTTCCTTCCATCCCCCCACTTTCCTATATCCAGCTCTGATTCCAGGGTTCAATCCCTGTGTCTTCCTTCCATCCCCCCACTTTCCTCTATCCAGCTCTGATTCCAGGGTTCAATCCCTGTGTCTTCCTTCCATCCCCCTACAACAGGTTGTTGAGCCTATATCCAGACTTGTTGAGCTGATTCCTGTACAGGTCAGTGAAGAGACAGATCCCTGTAGTTCCTGTCAGGTCAGTGAAGAGACAGACAGGTTGTTGAGCCTGTATTCCCCCACTTTCCTATATT
>NW_027013260.1:55000-65000 GCF_036934945.1 Oncorhynchus masou masou | reverse complement strand
CTATTCCCTTCATCATACAGCATCTATTCAGCAAACAGCTGAGACTTGGTCCCAAATGGCACCCTATTCCCTTCATAGTGCACTTTGTTAGACCTGGGTCAATAGGGTTCCCATAGGGCTCTGGTCAAAAGTAGTGCACTATAAAGGGAATACAGTGCTATCCGGGACACAATTCATTGTTTGTGTAGCCTGTTCCGCCCTGTGTGTTGTCAGTTAGTCCCTATGCTGTTCCATTTACCTGTTCCTCTCTCAGGACATTTGGAGAGGGTGAGGACACTTGGCTTCACTGAGAGCTTGTTGTCACAGGCTCCTGCAGAGACCAGGGGCCCCATTGAAGGGTTGTCAAGCGTCCATCACCTAAGTGGCTGACACCTGAAGGGCCCTTAATGAATGAGAACCACAGATTCTTTGGAGTAGCTCTCTCCCTCTCTGCCTCTCTCCCTCTCTGCCTCTCTCCCTCTCTGCCTCTCTGCCTCTCTCCCTCTCTGCCTCTCTGCCTCTCTGCCTCTCTGCCTCTCTCCCTCTCTGCCTCTCTGCCTCTCTCCCTCTCTGCCTCTCTGCCTCTCTCCCTCTCTCCCTCTCTCCCTCTCTGCCTCTCTCCCTCCCTCCCTGTCTCCCTCTCTGCCTCTCTCCCTCCCTCCCTCTCTCCCTCTCTGCCTCTCTCCCTCCCTGCCTCTCTCCCTCTCCCTCCCTCTCTCCCTCCCTCCCTATCCCTGAGAGCAACAGGGTCAGGCTACTGATTAACTGAGAACGCAGCCACTCTCCTCTCCTTCATCCTTCCATCCTCTCCTTCATCCTTCCATCCTCTCTCCTCCCTCCCTTCTCCCTCCCTCCTCTCTCCCTCTCTCCCTCCCTCATCCTTCCATCCTCTCTCCTCTCCTTCATCCTTCAGGGTCAGGCCTCTCCTTCATCCTTACATCCTCACTCCTCTCCTTCATCCTTACATCCTCTCTACTCTCCTTCATCCTTCCATCCTCTCTCCTCTCCTTCATCCTTCCATCCTCACTCCTCTCCTTCATCCTTCCATCCTCACTCCTCTCCTTCATCCTTCCATCCTCTCTCTCTCCTTCATCCTTCATCCTTCCATCCTTCCATCCTCTCTCCTCTCCTTCATCCTTCCATCCTCACTCCTCTCCTTCATCCTTACATCCTCACTCCTCTCCTTCATCCTTACATCCTCACTCCTCATACGCCTTTGCTTTCTCTCCAACCAGAAAAAAAAGCTGCTGACAATTTTGCAGCAGCTGTAAAAACACGTTTTAATTATCACTTCCTTTTGGAATTTTGGAATTAAACTCCGTTCTGTTTTCCTTCACCATGAAAACCCTTATATTTCTCACTGAGGAGCTTCGCTTGAAAGTACAGGTAGTTTGATAATGACAAGAAACAATCCTAAACGTCAATTTGCTGAATTGAAATTACAGCTGATATTGAAAACTCATGCTGCGTGCAGGGTTAAGTGTTCCCTGTTCTCTATCTGAAAAATAAGTTTGTTAGTATTTGCAGATGAGCCATTCCAAGAGCATGCTGGGGTAATTCTGGAAACAGTTGTGGAACTAAATCTGATAGGGAGAGTGTTGCATTCAGCCGACCATCCACAAAGAGAAGGGGGTTTATTTTCTACAGACACACGCTTCACACTCCCCTCTCTAGAGGGACCGCAGTACAACGAGAGGAGGACAGGAAAGAGAGGAAAGAGACTGATGGAAAAAACCAGGGGCCACTGTAGAGGTTCCCTGCTTTACAAAACTCCCTTTCAAAGACACTGAGGCATTTGAATAATTAAAATGACTTTTGTCAAGCACCCGGGGGGGGAAATTCCTTCAGAAGAACCTCTTTGGGGCACTTTGAGGCCTTGGTCCTCGATGTAGCTCATTACCAGTAGAAATGACCACTGATGGACGTTTCCCCCCCCCCCTTCCCCCCCCCCATCTCGCCTTTCTTTCAGACCAGGGATAATAGGTTTTAAAAGCTCAAGGAGGAGCACCTTAGCATGCACCTTGTGTACACAGTGGATTCTCCTGTACCGATCGGCGCTCTGTTCATTTCAATATGCCAAACAAGACAAGACAAGGCTCTGAGCTTGAAGACATTCTGCAGAGAGACGCTGGCTCAGACCCAAATGGTACCATGCTCCCCTTATAGTGCACTGCTTTTGACCAAGGTCCAATAGCACTCTGGTTAGAAGTAGTGCACTAATAGTGTCCTATATAGGGAATAGGACACCATTTGAGATGGAGCCGCTGAAGCTGAACCCCATCCATCTGTCATGCCAAGACGTTCCCTAGCCAGCCAGCCAGCCAGCCAGCCAGCCAGAGAGAGATCCTACATTGACTTCCTCACAATTACTTTGAACGGCATAAAAGGGTGAAGAAAGGAACGGGGGAGAATACAAAGGCTACCCCTCCTCCTCCTCCTCCTCCCTCCCCCTCCTCCTCCCCCCCCTCCCTCCCCCTCTCCCCCCCCCCCTCCTCCCCCTCCTCCTCCTCTCCCCTTCCCCTCCCCTCCTCCCCCTCCTCCCCTCCTCCTCTCCCCTCCCCTTCCTCCTCCTCCCCTCCTCCCCCCCTCCTCCTCCTCTCCCCCTCCCTCCCCCCCTCCCCCCCCTCCTCCTCCTCCCCCTCCTCCTCCTCCTCCTCCTCCCCCTCCCTCCCCTCCTCCCCTCCCCTCCTCCTCCCCTCTCCCCCTCCCCCTCCTCCTCCTCCCCTCCCCTCCTCCCCCTCCTCCTCCTCCCCTCCTCCTCCCCCTCCTCCTCCCTCCTCCTCCCCCTCCTCCTCTCCCCCTCCTCCTCCCCTCCTCCTCCTCCCTCCCTCTCCCTCCCCTCCTCCTCCCCTCCCCTCCTCCCCCTCCTACTCTCCCCTCCTCCTCCCCCCTCCTCCTCCTCCTCCTCCCCTCCCTCCTCCCTCCTCCCCCTTCTCCTCCCCTCCCCTCCTCCTCTCCTCCTCCTCCTCCTCCCCTCCTCCCCTCCCCTCCCCCTCCTCCTCCCTCCCCCCCTCCCCTCCCCTCCCCCTCTCCCCCTCCTCCCTCCCCCTCCCCTCCTCCCCCTCCCCTCCCTCCGCTCCCCTCCTCCTCCCCCCTCCTCCTCCCCCTCCTCCCTCCCCTCTCTCCCCTCCCCCTCCCCTCCTCCCCTCCCCTCCCCTCCTCCCTCCCTCCCCCTCCCCTCCTCCTCCTCTCCCCTCCCCTCCTCCCCTCCCTTCCTCCTCCCCTCCTCCCTCCTCTTCCCTCCCCTCCCCTCCCCTCCCCTCCTCCTCTCCCCCTCCCCCTCCTCCTCCTCCTCTCCCCCTCCTCCCCTCCTCCTCTCCCCTCCTCCTCCTCCCCCTCCTCCTGTCCCCTCCTCCTGTCCCCTCCTCCTCTCCCCTCCTCCTGTCCCCTCCTCCTCTCCCCTCCTCCTCCTCTCCTACTTCTGTGCCAATTAAGGGTCCTTGGCAGTACATCTGAGGGTAGGGACTTGGGTGCATGAGATGCCAACACTGACAAACAAAGGCATATGCATCACTCACTCTACTCCCTCTACAATGCAGTCCAGAGAGGAGACTGCTATTTAAACACAATCTGCCTGCCTGTATCACTCACTCTACTCCCTCTGCAATGCAGTCCAGAGAGGAGACTGCTATTTAAACACAATCTGCCTGCTTGTCTCACTCCTGTCAATCTGGTGTAATGCAGTCTAGTGTAGGTCTATTTAAACACAATCTGCATGCTTGTCTGCCTGCCTGTCAATCTGGTGTAGTGTAGGTCTAGTCTAGTGTAGGTCTAGTGTAGGTCTAGTGTAGTGTAGGTCTAGTGTAGGTCTGGTGTAGTGCAGGTCTGGTCTAGTGTAGGTCTGGTGGAGTGTAGGTCTAGTCTGTGTAGGTCTATTGTAGGTCTAGTGTAGTGTAGATCTAGTGTCTAGTGTAGGTCTAGTGTAGTGGAGGTCTGGTGTAGTGTAGGTCTCGTGTAGGTATGGTGTAGTGTAGGTCAGTGTAGCTCTAGTCTGGTGTAGTGTAGGTCTAGTGTAGGTCTAGTCTAGTGTAGTGTAGGTCTAGTCTAGTGTAGGTCTAGTCTAGTGTAGGTCTGTGTGTTCTAGTGTAGGTCTAGTGTAGTGTAGGTCTGTGTGTTCTAGTGTAGTTCTAGTGTAGTGTAGGTCTAGTGTAGTTCTAGTGTAGTGTAGGTCTAGTGTAGTTCTAGTGTAGGTCTAGTGTAGTGTAGGTCTAGTGTAGTTCTAGTGTAGTATAGGTCTGGTGTAGTGTAGGTCTGGTGTAGGTCTAGTGTAGTGTAGGTCTAGTGTAGATGTAGTGTAGGTCTAGTGTAGGTCTGGTGTAGTGTAGGTCTGGTGTAGTGTAGGTCGTGTAGGTATGGTGTAGTGTAGGTCTAGTGTAGGTCTAGTCTGGTGTAGTGTAGGTCTAGTGTAGGTCTAGTCTAGTGTAGTGTCTGGTGAAGGTCTGTGTAGGTCTAGTCTAGTGTAGGTCTGGTGTAGTGTAGGTCTGGTCTAGTGTAGGTCTGGTGTAGTGTAGGTCTAGTGTAGTGTAGGTCTCGTGTAGGTCTGGTCTAGTGTAGGTCTAGTGTAGGTCTCTAGTCTAGTCTAGTGTAGGTCTAGTGTAGGTCTAGTCTAGTATAGGTCTGGTGTAGTGTAGTCTAGTCTAGTGTAGGTCTGGTGTAGTGTAGGTCTGGTGTAGTGTAGGTCTAGTGTAGGTCTCGTGTAGGTCTAGTCTAGTGTAGGTCTAGTGTAGGTCTGGTGTAGTGTCTAGTGTAGGTCTAGTGTAGGTCTTAGTCTAGTGTAGGTCTGGTGGTCTAGTGTAGGTCTAGTGTAGGTCTAGTCAAGTATAGGTCTGGTGTAGTGTAGGTCTAGTGTAGGTCTAGTCTAGTGTAGGTCTAGTCAAGTATAGGTCTGGTGTAGTGTAGGTCTAGTCTAGTGTAGTTCTAGTATAGGTCTGGTCTAGTGTAGGTCTAGTGTAGGTCTAGTGGAGGTCTAGTGGAGGTCTGGTGTAGTGTAGGTCTGTCTAGTGTAGGTCTAGTGTAGGTCTAGTCCAGTGTATGTCTAGTGTAGGTCTAGTGTAGGTCTAGTCCAGTGTATGTCTAGTGTAGGTCAAGTGTAGGTCTAGTGTAGGTCTAGTCTAGTGTAGTTCTAGTGTAGGTCTAGTCTAGTGTAGGTCTAGTGTAGTGTAGGTCTAGTGTAGGTCTAGTGGAGGTCTGGTGGAGGTCTGGTGGAGGTCTAGTGTAGGTCTAGTGTAGTGTAGGTGTAGTGTAGGTCTAGTGTAGGTCTGGTGTAGTGTAGGTCTAGTCTAGTGGAGGTCTAGTGTAGGTCTAGTGTAGGTCTAGTGTAGGTCTAGTGGAGGTCTAGTGGAGGTCTAGTGGAGGTCTAGTGTAGGTCTAGTGGAGGTCTAGTGGAGGTCTGGTGGAGGTCTGGTGTAGTGTAGGTCTAGTCTAGTGGAGGTCTAGTGTAGGTCTAGTGTAGGTCTAGTGTAGGTCTAGTGGAGGTCTGGTGGAGGTCTAGTGTAGTGTAGGTCTAGTGTAGGTCTAGTCCAGTGTATGTCTAGTGTAGGTCAAGTGTAGGTCTAGTGTAGGTCTAGTCTAGTGTAGTTCTAGTGTAGGTCTAGTCTAGTGTAGCTCTAGTGTAGGTCTAGTGTAGGTATAGTGTAGGTCTAGTGGAGGTCTGGTGAAGGTCTAGTGTAGGTCTAGTGTAGTGTAGGTCTAGTGTAGTGTAGGTCTTGTGTAGGTATGGTGTAGTGTAGGTCAGTGTAGGTCTAGTCTGGTGTAGTGTAGGTTTAGTGTAGGTCTAGTCTAGTGTAGGTCTGGTGTAGTGTAGGTCTAGTGTAGGTCTCGTGTAGGTCTAGTGTATTGTAGGTCTAGTCTAGTGTAGGTCTGGTGTAGTGTAGGTCTAGTGTAGGTCTAGTGTAGGTCTAGTCAAGTGTAGGTCTGGTGTAGTGTAGGTCTAGTGTAGGTCTCATGTAGGTCTCGTCTAGTGTAGGTCTAGTCTAGTGTAGGTGTAGTGTAGGACTAGTCAAGTGTATGTCTAGTGTAGGTCAAGTGTAGGTCTAGTGTAGGTTTGGTCTAGTGTAGTTCTAGTGTAGGTCTAGTGTAGGTCTGGTGTAGTGTAAGTCTGGTGTAGTTCTGGTGTAGTGTAGGTCTAGTCTAGTGTAGGTCTGGTGTAGTTCTGGTGTAGTGTAGTTCTGGTGTAGGTCTGGTCTAGTGTAGGTCTAGTGTAGGTCCAGTCAAGTGTAGATCTAGTGTAGGTCTAGTCTAGTGTAGGTCTAGTCTAGTGTAGGTCTAGTGTAGGTCCAGTCTAGTGTAGGTCTAGTGTAGGTCTAGTCTAGTGTAGGTCTAGTGTAGGTCCAGTCTAGTGTAGGTCTAGTGTAGGTCTGGTGTAGTTCTGGTGTAGTGTAGGTCTGGTGTAGGTCTGGTCTAGTGTAGGTCAGGTGTAGTTCTGGTGTAGTGTAGGTCTAGTCTAGTGTAGGTCTAGTCTAGTGTAGGTCTAGTGTAGGTCTAGTCTAGTGTAGGTCTAGTCTAGTGTAGGTCTAGTGTAGGTCTAGTCTAGTGTAGGTCTAGTCTAGTGTAGGTCTAGTGTAGGTCTAGTGTAGGTCTAGTGTAAGTCTAGTGTAGATCTAGTCTAGTGTAGGTCTAGTGTAGGTCTAGTCTAGTGTAGATCTAGTGTAGGTCTAGTCTAGTGTAGGTCTAGTGTAGGTCTAGTCTAGTGTAGGTCTAGTTCATGCTGAAATGCTAACAATAGAGTTCAACAACAGACCTTCAAAACTTCAACAATATGTAACAGCTCATTCCTTGCAGCATGTTTGGTAGATTTGAACGAGCTCTCCCAGTTAACCCTGGCTATATAGTTAACTATATATTTGTTGACGGTGGAAGTATATACTGTAGGTTACAGTCTAGCAAATCATACACCCATACGGTATCTCTTTACAGAGAACAGCAGAGTGTAGGTCTCCCATGATCTCCTCCCATGGTACCATGGTACCTTTACAGAGAACAGCAGAGTGTAGGTCTCCCATGATCTCTTCCCATGGTACCATACGGTATCTTTTTACAGAGAACAGCAGAGTGTAGGTCTCCCATGATCTCTTCCCATGGTACCATACGGTATCTCTTTACAGAGAACAGCAGAGTGTCTCCCAGGTCTCTCTTTAGAGAGAACATGATCTCTTCCCCCATGGTACCATATCTTTTTACAGAGAACAGCAGAGTGTAGGTCTCCCATCTCTTTACCAGAGAACAGCAGAGTGTAGGTCTCCCATGATCTCTTCCCATGGTACCATACGGTATCTCTTTACAGAGAACAGCAGAGTGTAGGTCTCCCGTGATCTCTTCCCATGGTACCATACGGTATCTCTTTACAGAGAACAGCAGAGTGTAGGTCTCCCGTGATCTCTTCCCATGGTACCATACGGTATCTCTTTACAGAGAACAGCAGAGTGTAGGTCTCCCGTGATCTCTTCCCATGGTACCATACGGTATCTCTTTACAGAGAGAACAGGTACAGCTCTTTACAGAGAGAACAGCAGAGTGTAGGTCTCCCGTGATCTCTTCCCATGGTACCATACGGTATCTCTTTACAGAGAGAACAGTCAGCCATTAACCTCCCATGGTTATAAAATAACAGTAAACCCAGAAGTTAAGCCATGGCAAATCATTTGACTTGAGTCCTAGGTGTTTTAACTGCTGTGAAACAACACAGAGAAGAAAACTGGCCTCAGTTGAACCACTCTTATAATTAAACCTTCACTGTACAACGTGTGGGAGTAGGGAGGGTGATGGGTGGGCGGGGGGGAGGGGTGGGGCAACACTCATCATACAATACATCTAATAACTCAAGGTTTGGTACAGAAAGATTGTGTTGATTAAAATAAAAACACACCAACGTGTTGTTTTTGGGGTGAAATTGGAGAACAGTAAATAATCTGGCTAAGAGTTTGTGGCTTATATAAAGTGAATTACATTATAGTGAAGCCAGCTTGTTGTCTGGGGGGCGGGGGGGGGGGGGGTCACACTGTGTGTCAGAGATATGGTTCATGGTGAGAACACATACAGCATGCAGTCGTTCGGATCGTTGTGTTGTCTGGTGTGTACTCTACATTGTGCAGTCGTTCGGATCGTTATGTTGTCTGGTGTGTACTCTACATTGTGCAGTCGTTCGGATCGTTATGTTGTCTGGTGTGTACTCTACATTGTCCAGTTGTTCGGATCGTTGTGTTGTCTGGTGTGTACTCTACATTGTGCAGTTGTTCGGATCATTGTGTTGTCTGGTGTGTACTCTACATTGTGCAGTTGTTCGGATCATTGTGTTGTCTGGTGTGTACTCTACATTGTGCAGTTGTTCGGATCGTTGTGTTGTCTGGTGTGTACCCATTGTGCAGTTGTTCCGTTGTGTTGTCTGTACTCTAGTGCAGTTGTTCGGATCGTTGTGTTGTCTGGTGTGTACTTTTGACCGGGTGTCAGTGCACTACTTTTGGGTCTATGGGGTGGCGTTTGGGACGAAGTCTCAGATGAAAAGGGAAGGCGTAGCTCAGTTGGTTCCTGGTCTTCAGAAAGTAAATCACTTTTGATGTTTTACATGTATGTTTTACCATCTACTGTAATGTACACTCAGTGGCCAGTTTATTAGGTACACTACCGCGTTCACGAAAATGGATGGCTCCTACAGGCAGTGAGTCACGTGACCGTGGCTTGTGATATGAAAGCAGGCAGAAAGGCAGCGTTCAGTTACTGTTCCATTGAACGTTAGATTGGGCAAAACTAGTTGACCTGAGCGACTTGGAGCGTCGTTGCCGGACGCACCTGTTCCTCTGAGAAACAGCCCCCTGGGCTTTTTAGGCACAGCGGTGTCCAGGGCTTACAGAGGGAAAAACATATCCTGTTAGGGGCTGTCCTGTGGATGAAAACAGCCTGTTGTTGAGAGGTTGAATGAGAATTTGCAAGAATGGTGCAAGCTAACAGGGCGGTCAACCGGAAAACAACGGCTCAGTGCAACAGTGGTGTGCAGAACGGCATCTCGGAACGCACAACTCATCGGTCCTTGTCACGGATTGGCTATCGCAGCAGACGACCACACCTGGTTCCACTCCTATCAGCTCAAAACAAGAAGCCTCTCCAGTGGGCCATCACCAACACCAGACGACCGAGGAGGAGGAAAACGTCCCGGTTCCTGTCAGGACTGGACGTAAGCAGCATGACTCCCATGGACCCATCCTGCTTGGTGTCAACGGTACGTGCCGGTGGCGGTGATGTCATGGTGTGGAGAATGTTTTCCTGGCACACAGTAAGTCCCTTGATGCCAATGTCTTCAATGCCCTGAAGAACTCAGGCTTTTCTGGAGGCCAAAAGGTGGTCTGACCTACTGGCCACAGAGTGTATTATAAATTCAGCTTCATTATAGAAATGGCATCGGTCCACTGTTGGTTTGGCCGTGGTCTTCAATCAGGGCTGCTATTGATCTCATGGGAGCAGTCTGAGCAGGGAGCCATAATGAAATGAAATGAGCAACTCCTCCAACAACAAGATTCTAGAATCCAGATCAACAATGATCTGATTTAACAGTTTGCTTTAGAACGACGGTATCTTCCAGCTTCACAAGGGTTCTGTTTTTACAATCAGTTTTACTGAGGAAAAGAATCTGGTATGAGCCAGATTGATCTAGTCCACCTGCAGATCAAACAGATAGGTCAGAGAACCTGCTATTGATCTTTATTCCCTTCCTCTGTCTGTTTAACCTCTCTCTATTCTTCCCTCCCTCTATCCTTCACCATCTGTTCCCTCTTCACACTCATATGCCTCACATCTTCTGTTAGCCCCACTAAACCTCTCAGGGGGAGACGGAGACTTCTCTTTAAAAGCATCGCACAGGACCAGGGAAGCATTCAGCGAGAGGAGAACATTTTGAGAGAGAGAGGGAGAGAGGGAGAGAGGTAGAGAGGGATAGAGAGAGAGAGAGAGAGAGAGAAGGAGGGGAGGGATGAAGATAGGGTACAGAGAGAGAGAGAAAGGACAGACAGAGAGAGAAGAGAGAGAGAAAAGA